>NC_133537.1:21631589-21935808 GCF_048544455.1 Silene latifolia | reverse complement strand
TAAGTCTAGAAACAAGTCTAGACATGTACAACGGAAAGCTCATCTAATCCGAGATTACGTGGAGCAAAAGGAGGTAGTGATAGAAAAGATTGCTACAGCTGATAATATAGCAGATCCTCTCACTAAACCATTACGACAAGATAAGCATGAAGGGCATGTTATTTCCATGGGAATTAAACCTGTTCCTGAGTTGTAGTACTTTTTTATGGATTGGTTTTATTTTCTCGTGTACTCTATACGACATCATCATTTTGATATTTATATATTTTGTTTTTCATGTGGAGTTGTACGACAATCTTGAACACCACAAAGTGAACTGAACAAACATTATATTGGTCCTTAATTGCCCAAGTGAGCTGATAACTCTGGCAATTATTTTGTGACGTTGGTTGATGGTGGGTTCAACGAGCCATAAGTCAAACGGTTGACTGACCAATCACAGAGGCGAGTTATACGGATATCTCGTAGGACACAATTGTGACAACGACGTGGAGTCCTAAATGTTTTATAACATTCGGTGCCAGGTCGTGGATAGGACCTCCATGGTGATCCTAAGAGTCGATTCTTTTGACTATCGACTGTCTCTTGAGATCAAGGCAGATTTTGGGTGACTTTGGTTTCTTTCTCACGGCCATCCTTAACAGGGGGCCAAGTAGATTTTTTCTGGGTCATTTCATGCTGTGCTTAGATCGGCAGGAGTCGAGTTGAAGGAAATATTTAGCCTTTATCGTGTACTCGATATTTCTCGGGGCCACTCGAGGAGTCAGAATCGAAATGCATGGCCATGCTCGGATACGGATTCGTTTTATCGGTTAAGTTACTCTCTAGTCGGGGAAACCACTCTTGATACAGATCGATTGTAAAATACGACCTTTGCGGATACGGATCTGCAAATTGTTTTACATTGAGTGGGAGAAATTTTAAATGGATATGAGAATCGGTTATCGCACATACACTTGTACGGACAAGTGGGATTTTGTTGGAGCCGGTGTCCTCCAGTTAGTGCGGATAACGTTATTGCACGTACACTTGTACGGACAAGTGGGAGCTTGTTGGGGCTGGTGTCCTCCACAGTTAGTGCAATGACATATAAATCTCTAAAAGGATTAAAGGGTATACTTTTGTATTATTATCAGTTGGTCCACGTTTATCAATAACGGTTGGCTTGCTAGATAAGTTTGACGTTATTGTCATACAGATGGCGGTGATCAACTGGTCCCTAAAAGTCACACCTATAGGATACGTTTGAGAGATGTGACGGTATGAAAATACAGTCATGTTGATGCCTAATATGACTAAGCGGTTAGTCAGAGTTATTGACTAATAATTAGTCAAACGCGATGTTGAGATATTTATTTAATAACGGATTAAATAATACTGGCTAAGGTGAATTAAGCGGTTAATTCGTAAATTGAATATAAACGGTTATATTTAATTAATGTATATTGAATTGATTAATTATACAATATTGTCATTGTCGGACAAGTAATAATATGTCGACTGATTCATGTTACTAGTCGATATTTTAATATCCGATATAGGATGACGATTTATAATTAAAACCCGTCATATACATTTTAGCAAAACGAGTCAGACCACGAGTTAAATAAGGAGAAAGTGGAAAGCCCACTCCGCCCTTGAGCTCACGGTTGGCCGAGAAGAACAAAAGGAGAGTCCTTCTCTCCTTTTGAGCTAATCATTTTTCATTTGAAGAAAAATTAGGGTTTTGGAGCATTTTTCTCTAAAAATTCTAGATCTCACATCAGAAAACTCACAAAAGCTCTCTCAATATTGCAAGGCAATCAGAGAGCAATTTCTAGCACAAGGGGCATAGTCTCAGACGATCTTGGGTGCAACAATTAGGAGGAAATCTACATTGATTTCTGTTCTTAGGTCGATTTGCATAGGACCCGAGGTTGATTCTTGTTTTCTTATCGTTTCACTTGTTTTTCCGTTTATGACAATTAATCACATGATAAATTACGTTATAGTCCTTATTTTTAAGGGGTTTTATACGGATATTACCTTACATAATGGTTATGAAAAAAGAGTTTGTGACTTAGAAAGAAACACTAAAAATGCTAAACAAGTGTGGATCAAGAAAAAGGAAGTCAAAAAGGTCGTTGTCAAGGAGTCCAAACTTGTTTGGGTTCCTAAACTAAATGTTTGATTTCTTATAGGCATTAGTGAGGGGCAGCAGCAATTGGTACTTAGACAATGGATGCTCTCGTCACATGACGGGAGATGAAAACTAATTCCTCTCGCTAGAAGTCTACGATGGTGGCATGGTGACTTTTGGCGACAACAAGAAAGGTGAAATCATTGGTATTGGAAAAGTTGGTAAGTCAAAGTCATTATGTGTGGACAAAGTGTTGCTTGTCAAAGGTTTGAAACACAATCTCTTGAGCATTTCACAACTATGTGATCGAGGTAATATTGTTGAATTTCTTGCTAGTGAATGTAGAATCATCAATGGAAAAACTAGAGAACTCATACTTGAAGGTAAACGTGTCAAAGATGTCTAAATGACTAACTTATATTCATTGTCGAGTCAATCACTATCATGCATGAGTGTTCAAAAGAACGACCCTTGGCTTTGGCACAAACGACTTAGTCATGTAAATGCTAAGACACTTAACACCCTCAAGAGACTTGATCTAGTTGACGGCATTCCTAACATTAAGTTTGAATTTAAATCACTTTGTGATGATTGTGTTAAAGGAAAACAAGTTAAATGCTCTTTTAAATCCAAAAAGGTTGTTAGAACTTCCTTACCTCTTGAACTCATTCATATTGATTTATGTGGTCCCATGCGCATTGTGAGTAGAGGTGGAAGTCGTTATATTTGTGTCATTGTAGATGACTTCACAAGATTTGTTTGGCTTCTCTTCTTAAGTTCTAAGGACCAAACATTTGATGAGTTCTTAATTTGGGTCAAAAAGGTTCAAAACAAATTTGGTTATAAACTTGTCTCATTGAGATCCGACCATGGAACCGAGTTTGAGAACTTGTCATTTGAGTCTTATTGTAATGAGAATGATGTTATTCATAACTTTTCGGCCGCAAGAACCCCACAACAAAATGGGGTTGTTGAACGAATGAATCGAACTCTTGAAAATATGGCTAGGACCATGCTCATTAGCTCTAAAGTTCCTAAGAATTTTTGGGCCGAAGCCGTAAACACATCTTGTTATATTTACAACCGTGTCATGATTAGAAAAATCATTGAGAAAACTCCCTATGAACTACTACGAGGAAGAAAACCTAGTCTCTCACATTTAAAATGCTTTGGTAGTAAATGCTTTGTGCACAATAATGGAAAAGACAACCTTGGAAAATTTGATGCTCGTAGTGATGAAAGAGTCTTTGTTGGTTATTCCGATCATAGTAAAGCTTATAAAGTTTATAACAAAAGGACTATGAAAATGGAAGAAAGCGTTCATGTAATATTTGACGAATCTAATCTTTTTGTCTCAAACACACAGATTGATGATGAGGATGATGAATATGATGACGATTTTGAGATTGGTATGACACGACATGATATGGATCAAGTGGTGGAAGAGGCTGAGCAACAGTTGGAGCCACTGTTGCATGAGGAGGATGTCCAAAATTCAGGAGGAACTAATCGTCCTCCTACACAAGATGATGCTACCTCATCCAAAGGGAACAAGGATGGTGAAGAACAGCCCAATCTAATCATAAACGAACCACAATCACCTCCTTCAAACAATCCTCATGCAACAGTCCCCTCTACTGTTGCAGACGAACAAACCGAATCCTCTAACTCACTTATTCCCAAAAAATAGAAACACCAAAGCTCACATCCTTTATCAAATCTAACCAGTTACCTAACCTCTAGAATAAAAACCAGATCATCACTTCAAAATTTATGTGCACACAATGCTTTCATCTCACAAATTGAACCAGACCATGTCACAGTAGCCTTGACTGATGAATGCTGGGTGACTGCAATGCAAGAGGAATTGGAGCAATTCGAAAGGAACAAGGTATGACATCTTGTCCCTAGGCCCTCCCAACGTACTGTAATTGGTACACGGCGGGTGTTTTGCAACAAGCTAGATGATGTTGGAGAAATCGTAAGGAATAAAGCTAGACTAGTGGTGCAAGGCTTTAACCAACAAGAAGGAATTGATTATGATGAAACCTTTGCACCGGTAGCTAGGCTTGAAGCCATACGAATTCTTGTAGCTTTTACATCTTTTCAAGGTATAAAGCTTTTTCAAATGGATGTCAAAACCGCATTTTTGAATGGATACCTTGATGAAGAAGTGTTTGTTGAACAACCTCCGGGCTTTGTAAACAACGAGTTTCCCAACCACGTTTTTAAACTTGATAAAGTAGTTTATGGTTTAAAACAGGCTCTTAGGGCCTGGTATGATAGGCTTTCAAAGTTTCTATTGGAAAATGGTTTCTTACGTGGGTCCGTGGATAAAATGTTGTTTATCAAGTCACAAGGAGATGAACTGTTGCTTGTGCAAGTATATGTCGATGACATTATTTTTGGAGCAACTAACAATGTTCTTTATAAGTACTTTTCTGATTTAATGACTTCCGAATTTGAAATGAGTATGATGGGAGAACTTGGATTTTTTCTTGGTCTTCAAATCAAACAATGTGAAAATGGAACAATGATTCATCAACATAAGTACTTAAAAGAAATGCTAAGTTTGGGTTGACTAATTCTAATCCTATGCCTACACCAATGGTGCCTAAAGTCAAGCTTGACAAAGACGAAAATGGTAAGAGCATTAGTGAAAAGGTATATCGAGGTATGATCGGTTCCTTACTCTACTTAACCGCTAGTCGACCCGACATACAATTTAGTGTGTGTGCTTGTGCCCGTTTCCAAGCAAATCCTAAGGAATCACATTTCAAAGCCGTCAAACGGATTTTTAGGTATTTGATTGGAACACAAGGGCTATATCTTTGGTACCCAACTCACTACGAACTTGATCTTGTAGGTTTTTCGGATGCGGACTATGCCGGTGATACATTGGATAGGAAAAGTACTTCGGGCATTGCTACTTTCCTAGGACCGTGTCTCATTTCATGGGCTTCTAAGAAGCAAAACACCGTTGCATTGTCCACGGCCGAAAGTGAATATGTGAGTGTCGCTCTATGTTGTGCACAAATTCTTTGGGTACGTCAACAATTGCATGATTATGGCCTTATTTTCGAGACTACCCCTATATTTTGTGACAATACTAGTGCGATTAATATATCAAAGAATCCTATACAACAGTCACGAACTAAACACATCGACATACGACATCATTTTTTACGTGATCAAGTTGAAAAAGGTAATATATGTCTAAGCTTTTGTAAAACGGAAGATCAAATTGCGGACATTTTTACAAAACCGTTGGAAAGAGAACAATTCGTAAGACTTCGGTCGAAAATTGGTTTACTAGGTGACATGTAGCTAAAATAAATTACTTATCCTCAATGATTGACTAGAAGATGAAATTATGTGTTGACAAATTAAACTAATCCGTCTAATGCATACAAATGGGTCGAGAAAAAAAAATTAAACATCAAAATTCCTTGTGTACTTGAGTTAATTTAGGCATTGAGCCTACAAAAACTACTTTTTGTCCCATCATACCTAAAGCCTACAACCTAGCCTCACTCTTCCAACACTCAACCGTCCACTCACCTTATTAACCACACCAACTCCTCATTTATTTCCATGTTCCCACACTAAGACTCACTATTACCCACTAAACAAAAACCACCCCTCACCTTTTTCGAAATCCCAAACCGTCAAAACCTCTTCCCTTTCCATTCTCTTAAAATGTCCTCAAAACAAAAACTCTCAAAAGAGCTTCTTCAACTCAGAAATACCTTTAACCGCCACCAAAACAGATGAGGCCATCCCTGCCACTGCCAAGCCAACCGTTGCACGAAAGAAGACAACCGCCAGAAGAGGCGATGGTCGTGGCAGAGGAGGTCAAGGTAGGAATCCTCCTATATCTCTACAGTTAGATGCTGAGGTGGACTTTGACATCGATGAAGAAGACTCCGGTTCTAAGGGAACCAAGAAAGATGAAGACATTGAAAAAATAAGTGATGTTGTCGAAACAAGTGAAAAGTAAGATCAACCAAGTGAGATGAAAGAGGGGGAACTTGAAGGTGAGAAATTAAAGAGAGGAAAGAAAGTTTCGAAGGAAAAGAAGGAGAAGAGTGTTGATATTAATGCTGAAAAGAATGAGGGTGATGTGCTTCTAAAAGACTTGGAGAATGAACAATTGGAGGATGATATGCCGGATAAACCGGATGCAACAACTACTCCTACTGTTGAAGAGGAAATCAATCATGACCCTGAGGAAAACGATGAAACCCAAAAATTGATCCAAAGAAAACCATGCATATTGAAGAAGTAGTTAATGTTGAGGATCATGGTGATGCCGAGGAGGTGTTTGATGATAGGCTTGACCCATTATTTTCAAAACCCGCATCAAGAACCCAGTCCAAGCGAAAGATGATTGAGATCTTCGGTGATGATGATGATGTGACACCGGAAGCATCTCCACAAAAACCCAAAGCCACTAAAAGAAAAAAGGGGACCCGGCTCTAAAACCAAGGCAACCAAAAAGGCTCGGTATCATCAAGAGATGTCTAGTGTGAATGAAGATGAGATTCTTGAGGAGAAGGTTCCACTCAATACTTGCATGGACCTGGTCATTGCTCCTTTTGGTGAATCATTCAAAAATGACGTCCTTAACCATCTCAATTCTCTCGATCTTCCGGATGAGACTCTCAAGCTATGCCACGGTATGTTGATCTGTTGCTTCCACAGTGGAAGGAGATACAGAAAATCTTGGTATGACACTTCTCTTGCCTTCAAATACTTCAAAGAAGCTATGTATGCACAGGGTTGGGTGAATTTGTTGGACAAGTATTGTCCCATGTACTTTTCCGAAATCATTCAATTCTATGCAACAGTCAAAGAAGATGTTGCATCTGGAACCCTTTTCGCCTACATAAATCAAAAACCTTTTGTCCTCACACTTGACCAACTTGCTGCCCATCTCGATGTTTGTAATGTCGAGCTTACCTCCTTTCCCAAACGTGACTGGGGAGAAATTGATGAGGTCACATCCACCCAAGTCATGAAGTAGGTTCTTCGACCTCATGATAACAATGGCCAACCAACATTTATGCCTTTGAATTGTCCGCACCCATTATGTGACACCCTCATTTATTGCGGAAAAGTAAACACATAATTCTAGATAAAAACTGCATGGATATGTTTGTAATAGGTTCATTTGGGTAAAAACCTATAATTTTTAAAACCAAAAACGAAACCTGAACTTGTTATAAAAATATCCAAATGGGAAGGTGTCAAACATGCAAGGTCTAAAATAAATCTCATAAATAAAACATCGCTAAAGTCGCGAAACAAAGTTATACAACCCAAATATGAAAAAAGGAGACATATGTCCCTAAAAAGTATATAACATAAAAAGTGTTTAAGGGTCACAATAAAATAAAGCCAATCTAGGTCCCAAGGTTACTTTGCTCGTTAGCTCGTCCATGTACCCCATATATGCATCACCTACCTGTCAATCACATTTTATACAAATACGAAAGCCACAGTCAGTGGGGAGTAACTCCGAGTTCTCCCAAATTACGAAATGTCATAATTAATATAACATGTAAACATAAGAATATAAATATGAATAACACATAGCCTTAGCATATAGATGCTAAACAATCGTGCTTATCATGTGAACAACAATATAACAACACATAGTCCTAGCATGTGAATACTAGACCGACTCATATTACACTATCATGTGAATCACATAACATCCGGGAATCCAAACTCTATCAACCATAGCCGGCGTGCATCTCACCTTCTATGATTCATAGAATCATCAAACAAGAAAGGACAATATATCTAGAGACAGGCATAAGTTCTTAGTACCGTCAATAGTCACTCTGTAACTCGAGTCTATACCACGAGGTAAGGTAAACACCCTAGTCCTAAACCTGCGCAGACCTAGCGACATGCGGAAAACTACCGCATCCAAGACCCATGATATCAACACATGAGTACCCCTAAGGAGTCCACCAAAGGGTTGGCTAGTACTTAAGCTGACCACATACTTCTAAGAGTACATCAGGAGGTCATGCCCTAACTTGGATATAAACCCACCAAGCTAAGACACAAAGGCTATTAAGCGGTGAACATACACTCGTCAAAGACTATAATGGCCTATCTATGATGAAGGCCGAAATACTCACCTAGGACCTAGTCCCAGCTTGAATACTTTAGCCCACACCACACAAGACAAGTAGGACACCCAATTAACCATAAGAGGGGCAAAGAGTCCAAACTTGCACATACAATGATCATACACACCCTAGCATATTAAAGGCTACGCAAGAGCATATTCAGCTGACAATCCAACAATATCTCCAATATCAATAATAATCCAAATTCCAGCTAATCAACGGTACCATAATCCATGAGAACAAGCTAAAATGGCAAAGAGGCAACAAGACTCAAGCATAAGGCATCCAAAGCATCCAACAACCAACATGTGAAATGATAATTACAAATATCAAGGCATGACGTAAAACATCCAATAACAACCAATCTCACCTCAAAGACAAACCCTCCACCCGAGTCCCGCGACGGGTCATTGGTCAAATCGAGGCTGACCGGTTTAAACCTAGTTTGACCAAACTTATTCGGTCAAACTGGCCCAGCTCAGAGTCTTGGCCCATTTTGGCCCAAATCACAACATTCATTACAATATCATTCTCATGCAATATTCCAATTTCTATCATGTGAACACTATCAACATAAAGAAAACATTCCAACTTACAAAATAACTAATTCCACAAAATTCTCGCATAATAAAATAGCATAAATAACCGTCTCACACAAGGGTAAACTTTTCTATAAATTTTTAATAGATAAAACGACGCCATTTACTCATACGGACTCCGAATTGAGTGATTCAAGTGGCTAAACCACCTAATTTTTCGATGCCGTTCAATCTGTCATATTTTTGGAAACATTAGAAACTGTCTCGGTCCGGTACTGACGCGTTCCAGCCAAAACACGGACTTGTCACAACACATAATTCCTCATCCAAATTTGTTCCAAACAATAATATACAAATGGGTAACATAAATTAAACATAAGCATACTCATATTACTCCATTTATTCATTTATCAATAAGATCGTCTCAAACAACAACAAACAACAACAAACAACAACAAACGACAACAAACAACAACAAACAACAAATACAACTACTAATGTGACATTAATTCGTCGAGTGACTCGGAATAATTACCTTAAGCTAGAAAAAGAGAACAATAACACTTGAGAAAGAGCCCTAGAAACCGAAATCACTCATCATCTTCTACAATATATGAGTCTCCTAACTCATCTTCATATTCTTCACCTATAAGAACAACAAAAACACAATTATTAAGCTTAAATTCGAAAACCCTAAAAGATGAGTCTTAAAACAAAATTGGGGGAAATGAAAATAAAGCTTACTAGGAGATGAGGATTGAAGAGAGGATTTCAAATATATAATTTTTATGAGATTTGGTGGAGAAATGAAAGATTTATGGTGGATTTAGGGATTGTAAGGAGGATTTTTGAGATGAATTTGGTGTTTGATGAAAGGAAGAGAGAGAGTGAATTATGGAGGAAATGAGAATTGAAAGAGGGGACAATGGAGGGTAGGTGGCCAGCCAAAAGGCATGGGGAGATGGGACATTTGTTTACGTTTTGGGGTTTCTTGACGATTGATTAAAATATTCGTCGAACTCGATTTCCGAGAATATTAAAGTTCTTAAACACGATTTTACTAAAAGATTAAGTACTCATATGCCCAATATCCAAACTCGTTTACCCAACGACCGTAAAAAATGGGAAAATCCCAATTTTACGACTTTTATCCGAAATCTATTTTATCAAAGGAAAAGGTTTAAATATAGTTTAAATCACTTTTAATCATTTCTAAACTATCAAAAATAATTACATTTCTTCAAAATAAAATAAGATTTTATTTTATTAAATAAATTTTATTTCAAATAAATTAATATTAAATTAAAATAGATTAAAATATTACTTTTAAAATAAAATAAAAGTCTTCAAATTTACGGGGTGTTACACATTAGGTTTATCTTTAACCTTGTTTTTCGCAATCTCGTCCCTAGCAACAATAGCCGTGGGAGATGCTCCCTTCTTGATATGCTCCTTATCCATCACATTATCAAACACAAACCCATTAATCTCCCTTGCCTTATGTTTCACCGAATTCATGAGATGTCCACTGAATTTCAAAGCGGCAATTTTGACAAAAATGCCGTGGTGCCCTATGGTATGTGGCTCTCTACTATCTTTATGAAGGAGGGGTTAGTGTTAAAGGGAAGTCCCGCAATTGAGAAATTGATTGATGAAATGAGGGTCTCCTCTCTCGGATGAATTTGGAGATTAAGGATGGGAAATTGGAGCGGAAAAATCGGTCGGGTAGTGGTGCTACAATGGGGTCTACTGTTGAACTGGGTGTGGTGCTAGCAAAGTTGGATGAACTTCTTGGAGTTGTTAATCGCTTGGTCAAAGAACAAGGCAAGTTACGGGATGAGGTGGGTGATCTTCGTACCATGAATGAAGATCTACTTGAACGTCTTGATGCTAAGAAGCCGAACTCCTCCACTTGAGCTCATGCCCTCCTAACCCGTTTATCTCTTATTTGAACCTTGGCTCTTTGTTGTTTTAAAACTCTTTTCCACTCTTTGGATACTTGTGTGTTTTGTTTGCTTGAACAATTTATGTGTGTTTTTAAATCGTGTTGCTAAACTTTGAACATGTTTTATCCTCCTTTGACGATGTCAAGAGGGGGAAGTAGTTCAACTATGCTATGTGTGATCTCTTAACTCTTCGGCCAACGTTCACTGTGACTATGTCTTAGCTTCCATGATTAGAAGTTTTACCTTAGCTAAGCATGTTGCACCTTTCGACTACCTTGATCATGTTTATAAATTATGTTTATGTTGAAATGACCAAAGACCGACTAACCATGGGCTAAGGGGGAATATCACACATGTTTGGACTTGTCATCATCAAAGAGGGAATTTGTTAGAACACATTTTGTTGATGATGCCAAGTCCCTTTGTTATTTGATTGTTTGCTCTTAGTTGAAATGATTAGTGATTGAAGCAATCAAATGGACTTTCAACAATGATTCAAGATGATCAAGATAATCAAGAAAGTCAAGACAATGATATTTTCTAAGCCTTAGTCGAAAAATGTAAGAGTAAGTGCAACATTCTCATTTAAGTCAAGTTAAGGCAAAACCATGCAACAGTACGTTGTACTGTGGTTTCTGGTACTACCGTACGGAGGAGGAATTTCGACCAAAATGTTTTAAGTGTTAACACTTTGTAAATTTCAAACCTTAAACATTTGAATTTTCAAAAGCTTGAAAACAATCTGAAATTTTGGAGTCACAAAACCACTTGACTAAGCCTCTAGTTTTGTGCAAACATCTTTTACTAAAATGGCAAAGAAGACTTGTCAAACTTCTAAAGAAAGAAAAGCTTTTTGCCATTTTGGTAAAAGGTCACATGTTGAGTGTAGTAGCTTAAGTTTTCTGATTTCTTAAGCCCCAAGTCTATAGTCTAACACTTACCATCACTCAAGGCTACCATTTTAATATTGGATTTAATTTTTCTAAGTTGTACTTACCTAAGACTAAATCCACTATAAATAGAGTGTCTTAGTCACATTTATTTCTCAAGACTTCCAAAGCATTTATTGTAAAACTTTGCAAATCATTTGTGCATTTAAAGCTTTGTTCTTCAAGTGTTTGCAAAACGTTTTTCTGATTTTAAAGTCTTAAAATTGTTTTCGAAAAAGCTGTAAAACCTCCAAGTATCAGTCCGCTGTATTGTGACATAATGAGTTTGTTCCATGATTCTCGTGTTAGATCTTAATTGTGATCTCCAAACCCATAAACTCTTGAAGCGGAGTAGCTTTAAGTTTGAGTGCAACCGGAGTAGGTTGGCGAGTTATTTTCATTGTAAGGGGTTTAGTAAGTTTGAGTAAATTTCTAAACAAGCAATAAAATAACGGTTGGACGTAGGCCTCGGAGTAGAGGCTGAACCAATTTTTAAAATGTCGTTTGTTTGTTCATTTACTTTTACGTTCTTCCACTTTGCTATTTCTCGCATGTACCTAATCAAGTTACGTGTCACGATCACCTATCTTGTGACATAGAACTGCTGTACCTTCTTGTGAACTTACATTCAATTAAGTTTCTCAAGTCTTGTACTTCAATATTCTTTGCTTAAGTTAATTAATTAACCAAGTTAAGGATAAAAATTTTAAAAGGTACACCTAATTCACCCCTTCCCTCTCTTAGGTGTTAATCGTTCTTAACTCTTCACGACTTGCGCTCGGGTCGTCCCTTGGAGCTTCCCACTCCAATGAGAATGTGCACATTAATGACTTGAGTCACAGAGGGACTCGTGTGGTTGAGGCACGACGTCTGACAGGGGATCCGTTTGGCTTCCGAACCCGGTACATCTGGGCGTGTCCCGGTACCTTTGTGTGAGGTGTGGTGTCGTGGGCGTGTCCCTAGCACCGGTTGTTGTGGGTACGTCTGGGCGTGTCCCGGTACCGGTATGGTGATTGCATAATCGAGTCTCATTCACATAATTATGTCACGTCTACACTTATCGAGTCATGTCTTATGTTTGTGTATTGAAACTGACGTTTGTTGTGTCCGTGTAAATGTCACCTATTTCCGGGGTGGCTTATGTCGATCTATATGATATTTCCGATCATATGGGGAGCAGTTGTTTACAGGTTAGCCTTGGTAGCATGCGGGAGAAGAGACGAGTCGTGATGACATTCGAATCGATGCGTAGTTGATTAGATTAGTTTAGTAGTCTTGAGTTGTATTATTTATTTCATTTATTCATTTATGTTTACGTAATCCACTAAATACTTCATTTATGTTAATTGTTTCTCAATTGCGACTCCGATTTCACCGTCTCGGAAAACCGAGAAGGTAACATCTCTCAATTACCTTGGCCGGGTAAGAAGGGGGTGTTACAATTTAGTAATTACCTTTTTTATAATGTAAATTATTAAATGAGTTGATATATAAAATTGTGGAAACAAGAACTCAATTCTAACAAAATCATTGAATACCAAACGTCTCAAGTAAGCTATGAAGGCCGAGTGAGAAAAGAAAAAAAATGCTTCTTGCAAGTATCGAACACGTCCAGTCAAGAGGTAGGCCATAAAAGTAGAAGCCCACAAAATTACCACTGGAGCATCTACATAACTGCGTAATTATTACTATCTTATTTATTGTTATATCAGTATTGCAACTGGGGCAGCAAGACTTCATCTTCTTCGTTTATTTTTCTGATTTTTCTGGTTTTGGGATAGTAGCTGCTACCTTTGTTAGTCACTGGTTTTGCCTCTGGTGGTGGTGGTGGTGGTGGATGATGGAGGTGGAGACGGCAATGGCAGTGATGGGGAATAAATTGTTGTGGTGGTGGCTGGAGTTTAATGGTGGCGGTAGTGGGTGATTGACTGATTGGCTAATTAATTGGTTAGTGAGGAAGGGAATCTCATTCCCTTGGAGGGTGAGGGGTAAGGACTAAGGAGTAGTGGACTGTTGTAATTAGAGGCCTAACTAAATCAAGATAACAGTAAAATAATACAAATATCAGAAAACTGAGCCCGGGTGCAATTAAAAGTTGAATTTTGTTAAAAATGCTTAAAGACCTCCTAAATTCATGAAACTTTGCAGTAAAATTGTTAAGAGGATGAACTACAATTGTGCTAAATTTGGTGATTTGTTGTGAACTCTAAGTATTTTAATTAAGTGTTCAAAGACTGACAAACTCTCAATGCTCTCTGAAAATGAACTGAAAACAGATTGTGACTGATAGTTCCCTTCTCAAAGCACTAAGCTACTGAGATAGGGTTGTGATCCTTGATTCCATCATACAACAAAGACTCAAGGGCTCAATAATACAACACTAAGCAAAGATCAATCTCCAGCACACAGCCAAGAGAATTGTTTTAGAAACAATGTTTCAGAAAGCTATATTTTGGTTTAAACTTAATCTGCCTTTCTCATAGCTACAGCTTGGCTTATATAGCCCAAGTAAAATTAGGTTACAATATTCATACAAGGTTATCTAATGGTTCAGATTGATCCTTGCTACAATACAAAGTAACAGCTAAAAGATTTTGAGGAAAACAACATAAACAGACAAACTGATAAAACAATAAAGCAAAAAGCAATTTCAGTCCTTTGTTGGTTTGTGCAGGTTGTTGCAGTAGCATTTAAAAGCTTTGGCTTGACTTAGTCCTTTGTCTGGTGAGCCACATACGAAGGCTTCCTCACATAACACCTAAAGCTGGTGTCTAAACAAAAGCTGGGGCCCTGCAATGGCCTTAGAACCACAGATACTTCTGTCACTTGCTAATGATGCCCTGTGTCTAAACTAATGACTCTTAACTGGTAAAGAAAATGATTAGGTGTAATACCCGCCCTTTTAAAGACCCGTTGACCAGCGTTGACCGACCTTGGGAGCAGCAATAGTCCTTAGAAGTGCGTACCAAAGTTATCCTGTGTTTTGAGTTATGGGTGGTACTCGATAGAGTAGAGGCTACTCGATCGAGAAGCTTAGATACTCGATCGAGTAGGGGCCACTCGATCGAGTAAGTGGGTTACTCGATCGAGTAGCGTCTTTTCAGCGAGGGTTTATAATCGTGTTTTGTTAAAATCGCAAATCATTTCCGCCTTATTTCTTCATATCTTTAGGTCGCCTCCTTCCCTTCCCTTCACCATATACCTTCCATGGGAGCCTTTGAAGGTCCTTGTGCCTTAGGAGTGCATAGCTTGAGTCGGGCAGCGGTTCTTTGCCAGGTTTCCTCATGTAGGTATGTCGTCATCATCACCCGTATCTTTGTCTTTGCAGCTAGGGTTAGCTTGGTAGTGATAGATGTTTGTGTTGTGTATATAGGTGTTGCTTGGTTGCTGGGTATTGCGTGTATGGGCATGGAATCGTTGCAGTCGCTTAAAGGTAGGTTCGCCAACTCAGTTTCATTGGATGGTCTAGTGTGTCGGTTGTTGTGTTTGTGTGGCAGAGTATATGCGGTAGTCGCTTGGCGTATACAGTTTGTTGGTTGTTGTTGTATTACAGCTGTCTGTGATTGATTGTCTTTGGTTCTCGAGGTGCGTCCTCGGCTGAGTGGAGTCACTTGTGGGAGTGGCTTCACGCCCTAGTTTCGCCCTCCGTGAAACCCGCCACGGGAGGGGATGTGCATATTAATGGGACAAGGTTATCGCTCGGTATGATGGGAGAGGCTTAGGGGGGAACGACTGCGGTCCCCCACTGGCAGTGCTGGTCCAGTGGACAGTCGGTGACGGAGGTTGATTGGAGTGGGTATGATTGTGTGTGACTAGTTGCGTTTTGTTTTGTGTTTACGGTTGATGTTGGTTAATGTTGTATCTTGTCTCAGTAATAACCTTGTGTGGTTGTCTTGTTTGTTTATGTGTCTGCTGTGATCCCTTATGGTGAGCAGTCAGTCTTAGCAGGTGTTGATGTGGTTGATTGCTGGAGTCCTGGCAGGGATGAGTCGTCACGAGTTCTGAAAGAGATAGTGTGTAGGCGATTTAGCCGTATCTTTATTTTGTTAGTTGGTTGTAACACTTGTAATATAACTATAATTGTTCTTTTATCGAATTTTGATGATTACTTACCTCGGGCAACCGAGATGGTAATGCCTCTATATGCCAAGGAAGGTCTGGTAAGGCTCCTCGGTATATGGGGGTGTTATAAAGTGGTATCAGAGCGACGATTTTGGAACCTGTAACAAATGAACTTAATGAACATAGTGAGTCTAATAAAATGAACCTGGTGTATGTGTAATGGGAGCCCCAGCTGATGCTAGATTTTGGGTGAGTAGGCGCTCTCATTTCAAAATCTTGGCCCCATTGTGCTTAAGCCAGTCACTGGGTATGGGAATATGGAGTCAATAACTATGTACTTAACGTGTATGTTGATTATGTTGGAACTGTCTGTGGTTGAGTCTTTGTTGAAGTTAATGTAGGCACAGTAGTTGCGTCAGAGTCATGAATGGTGAAGTTTCAGCAATGTCAGTGTGTGTATGTGGTGATAATGAGGAACGTGGAAGGTTTTATGTGATAGAAGTGCGTGAAAAGTGTAGAAGTGTATGCTGTTGTATGAAATGTGGTAATGCTAGTGTTTGTTTCAGGTCGTTAGTGATGGTGATCCTATATGAGTTTATAAGTGCTACAATAGCCAAATAATGATAGCTAAAGAAGTGTTGAGTTATAGTATGAGAAATATCAAAATAGTAGTGGGTATATGCAATGTTTAATGGTTGAAAGTTTCTGCTGTGTGGTGATTAATTTGTGTAGAATAATTCGTTTATGTTGAAGCTTGAACATGATAGTAATACACTTGGATGACGTATGGAAAATTTATCGTTAATTATGTGTTTTGTATAACGTGAGTATAAATATGTTAATAAAGTAGTAAAACAAGTCTAGCCTTGATATAGTAGTTGCATACATAGATGACTCGGTAGCAGGTAAACCATGTTGTGTGAAGTTTGTTATAGCGTAGTGTGATATGAATCGTACCTGATGAGACTGTAGGATATATTTGAGTAGTAATGATAATATATGAGTGAGTACGATAACCAGTGACGATTTCCGAACTTGGTTTGGAATCGACACGTGATATTGTTTTTGCAGGAATCTTCAGTTAATTTTGTAATTCTGACCGTGTACTCAACCTTACTTGACCGAGTGCGAGTGCTTACTAGACCGAGTAGACCTCACTCGATCTAGTTAGGAAGCTATGACGTCGAGATGTAGGAATTTTCTGCGGATACTCGATGAAATAACACCTACTCGATCGAGTAGAGGGCACTCGATCGAGTACCCCAGGCACTCGATCGAGTAGGCTACAGTACAGGGGCTTTCACGGGTTTCATAAAACCCTTGTTTTTCCTCATTCTTCTTATTCTTTCCTCTTCTTTCGAAACCCTAACCTCCTAAACCTCTCAAAAAAATTCTTATAACTTGTGTTATGGTGGTTAATTTGGGTAGTTTTCTTTGCTTTAATTCGTTCTTTCACTTCCTATTCGATAAAGGTATGAATTTCTTTCCTATTTTCATGTTTTCATCACTTAGAAATCTAATGGAATGGTTGAATAATCTGAAATTTCGATTCATATGGACGAAAAGTTGCTTATAATTGTTGTAATATGATCCACATGCTTCCCTTTCATGATTGTTGATGATTATTGTGCTAAAAATAGAATAGAAATTGCAAATTTGGGGACGAATTTTTTAGGGTTGGTGAAATCAAATTGATTTTTGGGTATCTTATACATGGTTGAGTGATGAAATTGAGTAGTATATGTTGCCTATATCATGTGGGAAGATGAATTTTGTGATTTTTACCTTAAAATTTGCCTTAAACTCCGTCTTAAAAGTGCAACAAATTGACATTCGTTTTCTATAAATGAGATTTTGTGTTGTAAATGAATGAATGTGTAAGAGCTAAACCTTTGATATGGTAGTAGTGATGATTAATTCTTGCTAAATATGCCAAATTGTTACAGCTGTAGAGACCGTCTGACTATTTAATTGAGAAGTTGCTCATAATGTTGAATGTCGGTGATGGTGTGTACTTAGTTGCCTTTCTATGAGCATACATTAATGTTTCACCTATTTTCAAGTATATATGGAGTAGTATTTGAGCCATGTCTTGACAGTTGAAGTAGTCGAGTAAATCATGTTTATCCATGCTAAAATTTTCACAGCTATAGAGATCGTCTGAAATGCTATGAACTGAATTTATATATATCAAAATTGGGGATTGGTTGGTGAAAGTGTGTACATAGATGATTATTCAATGTTCAATTTGTGAATATACATGTTTTAGGTGCCTATGTAAGTACGTTTAAATTGTATGCTGAAACAGATGCCGAGACTAAACCTGGGGACCCGTCAAAGTAAGAGGGGGAGGGCTTCTCAGCCCGAAATTGGGGAGGGTAGCGGACCGGTCGTACCGTCTGTACCCGAGTATCCTTCGGTAGTCTTTGTGAACTTCAAACATAGGGAGAGGTTTGTAGCGTTACAGAAATGCAAAATGAGACCCACCCGTTGTGTGGATGCCACACTTCTTGATGACCTGGGGATTGAGACATATGTCCGTCATATCTTTGAGACCTTGGGGTTCACGGGGCTGTATCGTTTGAGGAAGCATTCCTATCCTTTTCTGACTTTGGAGTTCATGAGCTCGTTTAAATACGAGCCAGCTGAACAGTCTGTTGAGTTCCGTCTTATGAACACAAGTTTTGTGTTGACCATGGACCTCTTTGCTTCTCACCTTGGATTGGCTAAGCCTCCCAAGGATTCCAGCAGCGAGATTCCAGCTGAGTGCGGGGTTTGCCGCCTTATGCCTTGTCTGTCTGGGAATTCAGCTCCCATCGCCAGCAACATGTTGATTAACGATGTTCAACATGTCACTTTGAGGGTCTTCCTTCGTTCTATATCGAATATTCTTTATAAGAGGCCGGATATGAGTAAGCTGAACAATCACGAGTTGTTGCTTTTGATGTCTTATCTTAACCCGGAGCGGACTGAGAGGGTGGTCTTCAATGCTCCTTCCATGGTCTGTGCTAGCCTTGCTTTGATGGCTACTTCTACCACTCGGTACTTGAGTTGTGGTGCTTTCGTCACCCGGTTAGCTGAAAAGCTAGCCTCTTTTGAGGCCTCTTCTGAGTACGCTCCCCTAGCCACACCAGTGTCCACCATGGACAGAGATTACTACCTCGACCTGAAATGGTTGAGAACCTTAGAGGATGGTAGCCTAGCTTGGAGGGTGTGAGGTTTGAGATGGATGAGGATACCGGCTCCTGAGCACCTCCCACCGACAGAGCCGCTAGACCCAGTTGTAGTAGTTGTGGACTCCGATGAGGAGGAGGATGATGATGCACTCCGGCTGTGACAGACGTATCTCATTGATGACACGATTCTTCAGGTGATGCCTGAGCCGAAGAAAGGGGAGAACGTGAGAGCGGCGGAGGATAGGCCCAGGTTGGGGAGAGGACCTCGTTGTGTGAGGGAGAGGACAACTGAGACCAGACCACAGCCAGCAGCACCCTTTTCCTTGTTACCCCTACCTCGATACCCCGGAGACACGTTCGAGCTACTTGCCAGAGAGAGTGTCCTCTACCCTGACGCTCAGGAACATGCATGAGATGGCGTATGCTCAAGGTATTGGGACCGAGGGACCACATCCAGTGTGGTGGAGCGGGGTTGGGGACTATAGTGGGGTTTTCCACTCCTATGGAGTGGACATGACAGCATGGGGGACACCTCAGTCCTTTGCCTTTGGTGGTTTGACCCCATGGTATGAGAGTCCAGGCGCTGGAGCAGGGGTTGATGTGGGTCTTGGGTCATCAGGAGCAGGCACCTCGGGAGGGGATGGTGGTGGAGATGAGATGATGGATGAGCAGCAGCAGCATGAGTGATACTCCTTTTCTTTCTCTTTGTTTATGGTTCGGTTGTGTTGGATGATAGTAGTCGTTTTTAGTTAGTACTTTTTACATTGGTTTGTATGGATGGCCATAAGGCCGAATTTGCTTGGTTTAAACTTGTTTGCAGGATTTTGAGGGGTCGGGTTGTCAACCCGACTCGGGTTTATCTGACATCTTATATATATATATATATATATATATATATATATATTGTGTTATGACGGGAAAATTTCGAAAGTTTTGACCTGTGGTCACTCGACAGAGTGCCCTTCACTCGGCCGAGTAGCTGCGGGTGTGACGAGGATGGAGTATTCTGATCTAAGGCTACTCGATCGAGTAGCCAAGACACTCGATCGAGTAGAGGGCACTCGATCGAGTACCCTATATACTCGATCGAGTAGCACTATTACAGGAACATTTCGTTATTTAAAATCGTTTTAATGTTAATATCATTACATGTTTTCAGGTTTAATAGGGTTTTTTTTATGATTTGTAACATATTTGAACCGTTAATTTCATATGTTGGGAGTCGTGTTGTGTTTTGGATGCGTATTCGTAACGAACAGTGCAAGTAGTAGTTGGTTCTTATTGCATTCATTTTACATCCGTAATGTCTACTAATTATATTTCACCGGTGTTGTGTCTTTCCACATACATATACAAATGATATATACATACATTCGTGACTGTGGCTAGTTATTCGAATAAAGTTGCATATGCTTTTATGAATTAATGGTTGTATGAGTAATGAGTAATGTCAATAACGAATAATATGTGTAGTAATTCGGTGGTGAACTTTGGGGACGAAGTTCCATTTTAGAGGAGAAGAGTAATGTCACAAAATAAAAAGGCCGATATTGCAATCTTTTGTTGTTTGTTTATGATGTTTTCTATTATTGCGGTTACATTTCTCGTACGAAACGATAATTGTTCTCACTTGTTCGTTGAGTAATTTGTATGTTGAAGTAAAGGTTGAATATTGTGTTATGAAGAGATGGTCATAGAAAGATAGTTATCATGTCATGTGTTGGGAATAGAATCGTATCGTTGGGTAACATAGTTGTGTTAAGGTGACATGTTTCGTGTTAATGGTTGTTATTAGTGAACGTGTAATCTCGTGGTGCGTGGCTAAGAGTTGTGAGCAGCAGTGTAGTCGTTGGTTGTGTTGGTCCATGTTGTGAGGTTGGTATTTCAAGTGGTAGGTTTTAGAGGCCGATCTATATGGAGCGTTAGACAGTTGATGATGATGACATGGAGGATAGTATTTCCGGGGAGTAGTGACCTATGTCGGAAGAGTAGTGATGTCGTTTTGTTTCCGTACCTTGTGCTTTGGGATAGGTGAGTTGAACTTCGGGGACGAAGTTCTTTTTAAGGGGGGAAAACTGTAATACCCGCCCTTTTAGATACCCGTTGACCAGCGTTGACCGACCTTGGGAGCAGCAATAGTCCTTGGAAGTGCGTACCAAAGTTATCCTGTGTTTTAAGTTATGGGTGGTACTCGATAGAGTAGAGGCTACTCAATCGAGTAGCTTAGATACTCGATCGAGTACGGGCCACTCGATCGAGTAAGTGGGTTACTCGATCGAGTAGCGTCTTTTCAGCAAGGGTTTATAATCGTGTTTTGTTAAAACCGCAAATCATTTCCGCCTCATTTCTTCAGATCTTTAGGTAGCCTCCTTCCCTTCCCTTCACCATATACCTTCCATGGGAGCCTTTGAAGGTCCTTGTGCCTTAGGAGTGCATAGCTTGAGTCGGGTAACGGTTATTTGCCAAGTTTCCTCATGTAGGTATGTCGTCATCATCACCCGTATCTTTGTCTTTGTAGCTAGGGTTAGCTTGGTAGTGATAGATGTTTGTGTTGTGTATATAGGTGTTGCTTGGTTGCTGGTTATTGCGTGTATGGGCATGGAATCGTTGCAGTCGCTTAAAGGTAGGTTCGCCTACTCAGTTTCTGTGGATGGTCTAGTGTGTCGGTTGTTGTGTCGTGGTTGTTGTGTTGTTGTTGTGTTTGTGTGGCAGATTATATGCGGTAGTCAGATGGTGTATACAGTTTGTTGGTTGTTGTTGTATTGCAGCTGTCTGTCATTGATTGTCTTTGGTTCTCGAGGTGCGTCCTCGGCTGAGTGGAGTCACTTGCGGGAGTGGCTTCACGCCCTAGTTTCGCCCTCCGTGGAACCCGCCACGGGAGGGGATGTGCACATTAATGGGACAGGGTTATCTCTCGGTATGATGAGCGGGGCTTAGGTGGGAATGGCTGCGGTCCCCCACTGGCAGGGCTGGTCCAGTGGACAGTCGGCGACGGAGGTTGATTGAAGTGGGTATGATTGTGTGTGACTGGTTGTGTTTTGTTTTGTGTTTACGGTTGATGTTGGTTAATGTTGTATCTTGTCTCAGTACTGACCTTATGTGGTTGTCTTGTTTGTTTATGTGTCTACCGTGATCCCTTATGGTGAGCAGTTAGTCTTAGCAGGTGTTGATGTGGTTGATAGCTGGAGTCCTGGCAGGGATGAGTCGTCACGAGTTCTGAAAGAGATAGTGTGTAGCTGACGAGCTGTATCTTTATTTTGTTAGTTGGTTGTAACACTTGTAATATAACTATGATTGCTCTTTTATCGACTTTTGATGATTACTTACCTCGGGCAACCGAGATGGTAATGCCTCTATATGCCAAGGTCTTATTTGTGGCTTCTGTCTGCCCATCTGTCTGAGGGTGGTAGGAAGTGCTGAAAAGCAGTCTTGTTTTGAGTAGCTTCCATAGAGTCCTCCGGAAAAATCCCATGAACTTGACATCCCTGTCTGATACAATAGTTTTAGGCACCCCATGAAGGTTCACAACTTCTTTGAAGTATAGATCAGCAACACTCACTACATCTTCAGTCTTGGTGCAAGCAATAAAATGTGCCATTTTACTGAACATGTCAATCACCACCATAATTGAGTCCTTCCCCCTCTGAGTCTTTGGTAAAGACATGATAAAATCTATACCGATGTCCTCCCAAGGCCTAGGTGGGACTGGCAAGGGGGTATAAAGGCTAGTTTGAAAGTAGGACTTAGTGCATCTTCAGTCTTGGTGCAAGCAATAAAATGTGCCATTTTACTGAACCTGTCAATCACCACCATAATTGAGTCCTTCCCCCTCTGTGTCTTTGGTAGACCATGATAAAATCCATACTGATGTCCTCCCAAGGCCTGTGTGGGACTGGCAAAGGGGTATAAAGGCCAGTTTGAAAGTAGGACTTAGACTGCTGACAAGGGGCACATCTCTTTATCACATCTTGCACATCACCAAGCATCTTTGGCTAGTAGAACTGATCAAGTAGGATTTGATTGGTCTTCTGCACCCCAAAGTGCCCAACAAGACCACTAGAATGAGTTTCCTTGATCAGTAAACCCCCGTAGGCTCCTTTTGGTATGCACAACCTGTTACCAAGGAACAGGTAATCATTTTGAATGGTGTGGTTACTCCCCTTCTTAATTTGGCATGCCTGCTGTAAGATCCATTACTCCTTAAAGTCAAGATCATCAGCATAGAATTGCTTCATGTGTTCAAACCCTAACACCCTTTGCTCCATGAAACTGAGCATGATATATCTTCTAGAAAGGGCATCAGCCACCACATTTTCTTTCCCTTGAATGTATTTGCCGGAGAAGGAAAAAGACTGCAGAAATTCCACCCACTTGGCATGCCTTGGATTCAACTTGTGCTGGCCATTAATGTATTTCAAGACCTCATGATCAGAATGCAATACAAATGGCATGGGTTTTAAATAGTGGCTCTAGTGATTTAGGGATCTCACAATGGCATAAAACTTTTTATCATAAGTTGAATAATTCAGCTTAGCCCCATTTAACTTCTCACTAAATAATGCCACAGGTTTGTGACCCTACATTAGAACAGCACCAATCCCTACCCCACTGGCATCACAATTAACCTCAAATAATTTGCTAAAATTAGGCAGGATTAGGACTGGTGAATGACATAACAACTTCTTAATTTATTCAAAGGATTTCTCAGCCCTCTCATTCCATCTGAACTCACCCTTCTTCAGGCACTCAATGACTGGTGCCATGATAGAACTGAACGCCTGGATGAATCTTCTATAAAAAAGAAGCTAGGCCATGAAAACTTCTGAGCTCTGTGATATTCTTGAGAGTTGGCCAAGTCTTGATGGCTTCAATTTTGGAGGGGTCAACAGATACCCCCTCATCAGAAATCACAAAGCCTAAGAATTGTACCTCAGACTGCAGAAAAGAACACTTTTCCAATTTCCCATACAACTTGTTTGCTCTCAGTGTCTCAAAGAGTTGCCTCAGGTATTGCAAATGCTCATCCTTGGTTGAACTGTAAACCAGGATGTCAACAAAAATAAACCACAATGAATTTGCCCAAGTGAGTTTTCAGGACTTCAGTCATCAACCTCATAAAAGTGCTGGGAGCATTAGACAGGCCAAAAGGCATGACTAGCCACTCATACAAGCCATGTTTGGTTTTAAATGCTGTCTTCCATTCCCCCTCCCTCCCCTCTTCCCTGATTCTCGCCTGGTGATAGCCTTGCCTCAGATCTATCTTTGAAAATACCTTGGCCCCACTGAGCTCATCAAGAATGTCATCTAATCTTGGAATTGGGAATCTATACTTGATAGTGATGTTGTTAATGGCCATACTGTCAGTACACATCCTCCAAGTTCCATCCTTCTTTGGGACAAGAAGTGCAGGGATAGCACATGGACTCAATGACTCCCTGACAAACCCCTTGTTCATTAACCGTCCCACATGCTTCTTCAATTCTTGTGTTGCTTTAGGATCATTTCTGTAGGCTGCCTTGTTGGGAAGAGCATCCCCTGGGATGAGATCAATGTGATGCTTTATCCCCTGAGTCGTGGTAATCCACTAGGCAGCTCTGCAGGGAACACATCTCCATAATTCCTAAGCAGCTGTTGGATCTCAGCAGGCAGTGGAAGCCATGCTTCTTCTGCAACTCCCTTAGCAAGGAGAATCAGGATGACTTCCTTACTGTTCAGCTCCTGAATCGTTTCAGATTCACCAATCATCAGCACATCCTCAGAGTGTTCAACAAGACTAGGTGGTGTAGTATACTTTAGAGTTGGTGGAAATGGTGTCAAGGTGATCTTCTTCTTGCCCAACTTAAAAGAGTAAGTGTTCTCCCTTCCTTGATGAACACAATCCCTGTCAAATTTCCAAGGTCTGCCAAGCAACAGATGACAAGCATCCATAGACAGCACATCACACATAACCTCATCTGAATAGTCATTTCCAATGGAGAAAGGAACTAAACACTGCTTGTCAACCCTGACCTCAGCTCCCTTGTTTAACCACCTTAGCTTATATGGTTGAGGGTGGTCCACACTCCACAGTACCCAGATTGAGCTTCTCAATCAAGGTTTTAGAGGCAACATTGATGCAGCTTCCCCCATCAATTATTAGGTTACAAACTCTTCCCCTGATGGTGAACCTAGTCCTGAATATCTGTTGTCTTTGATCCAATTCAAGTGGCTGTGGTTGTGCATGCATGACTCTCCAAGTAACCAGATTTAGTCCTCAGCCAGGCATCACTACCATCTCAGTTTCCCCCACCTCCTTAGCTGCCTCAGTTTCAAGTTCCTCTTCATTATCACAGACCAAGATTTTATCTTCTCCCCACTGTAATACCTTAAGGGTACCCAGGCTTCTCTTAGTGGGACATTCCTTGGCAAAGTGGCCATATCCCTGACACTAGAAGCATTTCTTCATAGGAATGGTTTTCCTTTGACCAGACTCTGTGGCCTTCCCTTTGTCAAGAGCAGGAGGCTTGACAGTTGTAATACCCGCCCTTTTAGAGACCCGTTGACCAGCGTTGACCAAACTTGGGAGTAGTAATAGTCCTTAGAAGTTCGTACCAAAGTTATCCTGTGTTTTGAGTTATGAGTGGTACTCGATAGAGTAGAGGCTACTCGATCGAGTAGCTAGGATACTCGATCGAATAGAGACCACTCGATCGAGTAGGTGGGCCACTCGATCGAGTAGCGTCTTTTCAGCGAGGGTTTATAATCGTGTTTTGTTAAAACCTCAAATCATTTCCACCTCATTTCTTCAGATCTTTAGGTCGCCTCCTTCCCTTCCCTTCACCATAAACCTTCCATGGGAGCCTTTGAAGGTCCTTGTGCCTTAGGAGTTCATAGCTTGAGTCGGGTAGCGGTTCTTTGCCAGGTTTCCTCATGTAGGTATGTCGTCATCATCATCCGTATCCTTGTCTTTGCAGTTAGGGTTAGCTTGGTAGTGATAGATGTTTGTGTTGTGTATATAGGTGTTACTTGATTGCTGGGTATTGCGTGTGTTGGCATGGAATCGTTGCAATCGTGTAAAGGTAGGTTCGCCTACTCAGTTTCTGTGGATAGTCTAGTGTGTAGATTGTTGTGTCGTGGTCGTTGTGTTGTTGTTGTGTTTGTGTGGCGGAGTATATGCGGTAATCGGTTGGTGTATACAGTTTGTTGGTTGTTGTTGTATTACAGTTGTCTGTGATTGTTTGTCTCTGGTTCTCGAGGTGCATCCTCGGCTGAGTGGAGTCACCTGCGGGAGTGGCTTCATGCCCTAGTTTCGCCCTCCGTGGAACCCGCCACGTGAGGGGATGTGCACATTAATGGAACAGGGTTATCGCTCGGTATGATGAGCGGGGCTTAAGTGGGAACAGCTGCGGCCCCCCACTGGCAGGGCTGGTCCAGTGGACAGTCGATGACGAAGATTGATTGGAGTGGGTGTGATTGTGTGTGACTGGTTGTGTTTGTATTGTGTTGACAATTGTTGTTGGTTTATGTTGAGTCTTGCCTCAGTTACTGACCTTGTGTGGTTGTCTTGTTTGTTCATGTGTCTACCGTGATCCCTTATGGTGAGCAGTCAGTCTTAGCAGGTGTTGATGTGGTTGGTAGCTGGAGTCCTGGCGGGGATGAGTCTTCACGAGTTCTGATAGTGATAGCGTGTAGCTGACGAGTTGTATCTTTATTTTGTTGGGGGTTGTAACATTTGTAATATAACTGTAATTGTTCTTTTATCGACTTTTGATGATTACTTACCTCGGGCAACCGAGATGGTAACACCCTTATATGCTAAGGAAGGTCTAGTTAAGGTTCCTCGGTATATGGGGGTGTTACAAAGTGGTATCAGAGCGACGATTTTGGAACCTGTAACAAATGAACCTAAAGAACGTAGTGAGTCTAATAAAATGAACCTGGTGTATGTGTAATGGGAGCCTCAGCTGATGCTAGATTTTGGATGAGTAGACGCCCTAATTTCAAAATCTTGGCCCCATTGTGCTTAAGCCAGTCACCGGGTATGGGAATATGGAGTCAATAAGTATGTACTTAACGGGTATATTGATTATGTTGGAAATTGTTTGTGGTTGAGTCCTTGTTGAAGTTGATATTGGTACAATAGTTATGTTAGAATCGTGTATGGTGAATTTGTGATGGAGTGAAGGAGCATATGTGATGATACTTGGGAACGTATAAGGTTTTATGTGACAGAAGTGCGAGAAAAGTGTAGAAGTGTATACTGTAGTATGATATGTGGTAATTTTGATGTTTGTTTCAGGTCGTTAGTGATGGTGATCCTATACGAGTTTATAAGTCTTATCGTAGCCATAATAATGATAGCTAAAGGAGTGTTGAGTTATAGTATGCGAATTATCACAATAGTAGTGGGTGTATGCAATGTGTAATGGTTGAAAGTTTCCGCTGTGTGGTGATTAATTTGTGTGGAATAATTTGTTTATGTTGAAACTTGAACATGATAGTAATGCACTTGGGTGACGTATGGAAAAGTTATCGTTAATTATGTGTTTTGTATAACGCGAGCATAAATATGTTAATAAGGTAGTAAAACAAGTCTAGCCGTGATATAATAGTTGCATATATGGATGACTCGGTAGCAGGTAAACCACGTTGCGTGAAGTTTGTTGTAGCGTAATGTGATATGAATCCAACCCGATGAGACGGTGCTATATATTTGAGTAGTAATGGTGATATATGAGAGAATACGATAACCAGTGACGATCTCCGAACTTGGTTTGGAATCGACACGTGATATTGTTTAGCAGGAATCTTCAGTTGGTTTTGTAATTCTGACCGAGTACTCAACCTTACTTGACCGAGTGCGAGTGCTTACTAGACCGAGTAGACCTCACTCGATCTAGTTAGGAAGCTATGACGTCGAGATGTGGGAATTTTCTGCGGATACTCGACGAAATAGCACCTACTCGATCAGTAGAGGGCACTCGATCGAGTAGGCTACAGTACAGTGGCTTTTACGGGTTTCTTAAAACCCTTATTCCTTCTCATTCTTCCTATTCTTTCTTCCTATTTCGAAACCTAATCTCTCAAACCTCTCAAAACTCTTATATCTTTGTGTTGGGGTGATTAGTTTGGGTAGTTTTCTTTCCATTAATTCGTTCTTTCACCTCCTATTCGATCAAGGTATGATTTTCTTCCTTATTTTCATGTTTTCATCACCTAGAATCTATTGGAATGATAGAATAATTTGAAATTTCGATATATATGGATGAAAAGTTGCTTGCAATTGTTGTAATATGATTCACATGCTTTCCTTTCATGATTTTTGATGTTTATTGTACTAAAAATAGAATAGAAATTGCAATTTGGGGACGAATTTTTCTAGGGTTCGTGAAATCAAATTGATTTTTGGGTGTTCTCTACATGTTGGATGATGAAATTGTGTAGTATATGTTGCATATATCATGTTGGAAGTTGGATTTTGTGATTTTCACCTTAAAATTTGCCTTAAAAGTCCGTCTTAAAAGTGCCCCAAATTGAAATTCGCTCTCTATAATTGGGATTTTGTGTTGAATATGAAGATGTATGTAAGAGTTAAACCTTTAATATAGTAGTGGTGATGTTAATTTTTGCTAAATATGTCACAATTGTTACAGCTGTAGAGACCGTCTGACTGTTTAATTGAGAAGTTACTCATAATGTTGAATGTCAATGATGGCGTGTACTTAGTTGCCTTTCTATGAGCATACATGAATGTTTCAGATGTTTTCAAGTAAATATGGAGTAGTATTTGAGCCATACCTTGACAATCGTAGTAGTCGGGTAAATCATGTTTAACATGTTAAATTTTCACAGCTATAGAGATCGTCTGAAATGCTATAAACTGAATTTATATATCAAATTGGGAATTTGTTGGTGAAAATGTGTACATAGATGATTATTAAATGTTCAATTTTTGTAAATTACATGTTTTAAGGGCCTATGCAAGTATGTTTAAATTGTATGCTGAAACAGATGTCGAGACTAAACCTGGGGACCCGTCAGAGTAAGAGGGGGAGGGCTTCTCAGCCCGAAATTAGGGAGGGTAGCGGACCGGGGGTACCGTCTGTACCCGAGTATCCTTCGGTAGTCTTTGTGGACTTTAAACAAAGGGAGAGGTTTGTAGCGTTACAGAAACGCAAGATGAGACCCACCCGCTGTGTGGATACCACACTTCTTGATGACCTGGGAATTGAGACGGATGTCCGTCATATCTTTGAGACCTTGGGGTTCACGGGGTTGTATCGTTTGAGGAAGCATACCTATCCTTTTCTGACCTTGGAGTTCATGAGCTCGTTTAAATACGAGCCAGCTGCACAGTCTATTGAGTTCCGTCTTATGAACACGAGTTTTGTGTTGACCATGGACCTCTTTGCTTCTCACCTTGGGTTGGCCAAGCCTCCCAAGGATTCCATCAGCAAGATTCCATCTGAGTGCGGGGTTTGCCGCCTTATGCCTTGTTTTTCTGGGAAGTCAGCTCCCACCTCCAGTAACATGTTGATTAATGATGTTCAACATGTTACTTTGAGGATCTTCCTTCGTTCTATTTCGAATCTTCTTTATGAGAGGCCGGATATGAGTAAGCTGAACAATCACGAGTTGTTGCTTTTGATGTCTTATCTTAACCCGGAGCGGACTGAGAGGGTGGTCTTCAATGCTCCTGCCATGTTCTGTGCTAGCCTTGCTTTGATGGCTACTTCTACCACTAGGTACTTGAGTTGTGGTGCTCTTGCCACCCGGCTAGCTGAAAAGCTAGCCTCCTTTGACGCTTCTTCTAAGTACATTCCCCTATCCACACCGGTGCCTACAATGGACAGAGATTGCTACCTCGACCTGAAATGGTTGAGAACCTTAGAGGATGGTAGCCTAGCTTGGAGGGTGTGGGGTATGAGCTGGATGAGGATACAATCTCCTGAGCACCTCCCACCGACAGAGCCGTTAGACCCAGTGGTAGTAGCTGTGGACTCCGATGAGGAGGAGGATGATGATGTAACCCGACAGTTGCAGACATACCTCGTTGACGACACGATCCTTCGGGTGATGCCTGAGCCAAAGAAAGGGGAGAACATGAGAGCGGTGGAGGATAGGCCCAGGTTGGGGAGAGGACCTCGTCGTGTGAGGGAGAGGACAGCTGAGACCAGACCACAACCAGCGGCACCACAGCAGCACCCTTTTCCTTGTTACCCCTACCTCGACACCCTAGAGACGCGTTCGAGCTACTTGGCAGAGAGAGTGTCATCTACTTTGACACTCTGGAACATGCATGAGATGGCGTATGCTCAGGGTATTGGGACCGAGAGACCACATCCAGTGTGGTGGAGCGGAGTTGGGGACTACAGTGGGGTTTTCCACTCTTACGGGGTGGACCAGACAGCATGGGGAACACCACAGTCCTTTGCTTTTGGTGGTTTGACCCCATGGTATGAGAGTCCAGGAGCTGGAGTAGGGGTCGATGCGGGTCTTGGGTCATCGGGAGCAGGCACCTCGGGAGGAGATGGTGGTGGAGATGAGATGATGGATGAGCAGCAGCAGCAGGAGTGATACTCCTTTTCTTTCTCTTTGTTTATAGTTGATGGTGATGGATGGTGGTAGTCGTTTTCAGTCAGTACTTTTATGTTTGGTTGTATGAATGGCCATAAGGCCGTATTTGCTTGGTTTAAACTTGTTTGCAGGATTTTGGGGGTCAGGTTGTCATCCCTACTCGCGCTTATGTGACGTTATATATATATATATATATATATATATATATATATATATATATATATGGTGTTATGACAGGAAATTTCTAAGGTTTTGACCTGTGGCCACTCGACAGAGTGCCCCACACTCGGTCGAGTAGTTGCAGGTGTGACAAGGATGGAGTATTTTGATCTCAGGCCTACTCGATCGAGTAACCAAGACACACGATCGAGTAGCGGGCACTCGATCGAGTACCCTATATACTCGACCGAGTAGCACCGTTACAGGAACTTTTCGTTAATTAAATTTGTTTTAATGGTTATATCATTACGTGTTTTGATTTTTAATATGGTTATTTATGTTTAGTAACATGTTTGAACCGTTAATCTCATATGTTGGAAGTCGTGTTTGGGTTTTGGATGCGTATTCGTAACGAATAGTGAAGTAGTAGTTGTTTCTTATTGCATTCATTTTACATCCGTAATGTCTACTAATTATATTTCACCGGAGTGGTGTATTTCCTATATACGTATACAATTGATGTATACATATATTCGTGTCTATGACTAATTGTTCGAATAAAGTAACATATGGTTTTGTGAATTAATGGTTGTATGAGTAATGAGTAATGTCAATAACGAATCATATGTGTTGGTTTTATGACAAGAAGTAAGTTTTAAATAATATGTGTTGTAATTTGGTGGTGAACTTCGGGGACGAAGTTCCTTTTTAGAGGGGAAGAGTAATGTCGCGAAATAAAAAGCCGATATTACAATTATTTAGTTGTTTGTTTATAATGTTTTCTATTATTTTTGTTTCATTTCTTGTATGAAACTATAATTGTTTTCACTTGTTCATGAGTAATTGTGTGTTGAAGTAAAAGTTGAGTGTTGAAGTAAAAGTTGATAGTGTGCTTTAAAAGACGGTCATAAGGAGATAGTTATGATGTCATGTGTTGGAATAGAATCGTATCGTTGAGTAACATAGTGGTGTTAATGTGACATGTTTCGTGTTGATGGTTGTTATTAGTGAACGTGTAATCTCGTAGTGCGTGGCTAAGAGTTGTGAGCAGCAGTGTAGTCGTTGGTTGTGTTGGTCCATGTGGTGAGGTTAGTATTTCAAGTAATAGCTTGTAGGAGTCGATCTATATGGAGTGTTAGGCAGTTGATGATGATGACATGGGGGATGGTATTTTCGGGGAGTAGTGACCTATGTCGGAAGAGTAGTGATGTCGTTTTGTTTCCGTATCTTGTGATTTGGGATAAGTGAGTTGAACTTCGGGGACGAAGTTCTTTTTAAGGGGGGAAGACTGTAATACCCGCCCTTTTAGGGACCCGTTGACTAGCGTTGACTGACCTTGGGAGTAGTAATAGTCCTTAGAAGCGCGTACCAAAGTTATCATGTGTTTTGAGTTATGGGTGGTACTCGATAGAGTAGAGGCTACCCGATCGAGTAGCTAGGATACTCGATCGAGTAGAGGCCACTCGATCGAGTAGCGCCTTTTCAGCGAGGGTTTATAATCGTGTTTTGTTAAAACCGCAAATCATTTCCGCCTCATTTCTTCAGATCTTTAGGTCGCCTCCTTCCCTTCCCTTCACCATATACCTTCCATGGGAGCCTTTGATGGTCCTTGTGCCTTAGGAGTGCATAGCTTGAGTCGGGTAGCGGTTCTTTGCCAGGTTTCCTCATGTAGGTATGTCGTCATCATCATCCGTATCCTTGTCTTTGAAGTTAGGGTTAGCTTGGTAGTGATAGATGTTTGTGTTGTGTATATAGGTGTTGCTTGATTGCTGGGTATTGCGTGTGTTGGCATGGAATCATTGCAGTCGCGTAAAGGCAGGTTCGCCTACTCAGTTTATGTGGATAGTCTAGTGTGTCAATTGTTGTGTCGTGGTCGTTGTGTTGTTGTTGTATTTGTATGGCGGGGTATATGCGGTAATCGGTTGGTGTATACAGTTTGCTGGTTGTTGTTTTATTACAGCTGTCTGTGATTGTTTGTCTCTGGTTCTCGAGGTGCGTCCTCGGCTGAGTGGAGTCACTTGCGGGAGTGGCTTCACGCCCTAGTTTCTCCCTCCGTGGAACCCGCCACGGGAGGGGATGTGCACATTAATGGGACAGGGTTATCGCTCGGTATGATGAGCGAGGCTTAGGTGGGAACGGCTGCGGTCCCCCACTGGCAGGGCTGGTCCAGTGGACAGTCGGTGACAGAGATTGATTGGAGTGGGTGTGATTGTGTGTGACTGGTTGTGTTTGTATTGTGTTGACAATTGTTGTTGGTTTATGTTGAGTCTTGCCTCAGTTACTGACCTTGTGTGGTTGTCTTGTTTGTTTATGTGTCTGCCGTGATCCCTTATGGTGAGCAGTCAGTCTTAGCAGGTGTTGATGTGGTTGGTAGCTAGAGTCCTGGCGGGGATGAGTCTTCACGAGTTCTGATAGTGATAGCGTGTAGCTGACGAGTTGTATCTTTATTTTGTCGGGGATTCTAACACTTGTAATATAACTGTAATTGTTCTTTTATCGACTTTTGATGATTACTTACCTCGGCAACCGAGATGGTAACACCCTTATATGCTAAGGAAGGTCTAGTTAAGGCTCCTCGGTATATGGGGGTGTTACAACAGGTTCCCCCAATCTTGACCCCTATTGGTGGTTTGTAGAATGAAGCTCTGCTAGGGGACTTAGTGACAACAGCCTTCCCCTTACCCAACTTCTCAATTATCAAAGCCAAGTTTACAGGCTCATCAAATGATCACACTTGTTTCATCCTCACCCTACTAGCTATCTTAACATCCAAGCCCTTAGTGAACCTAGTTATCTTTTGCTCAGGCTTCTCAGTCATCTCATATTGCAAAGTTAATTGTTCAAAGTCTCTAAGGTAGGCTTCAACAGTTTGTTGGTCTTGCTTAAGTTGGGTAAGTTTGAAAAACATGTCTTGTATGTAATCCTTAGACACAAACGTTTCCCTAAGTTTCTTTTTAAGCTTAACCCAAGACTTGACTGGTTCCTTTTCCTCCCTTCTTCTATGGGTTTTCATGGTCTCATACCAAAGGGAAGCATAGCCCTTAAGTTTAAGGATAGCTACTTTAAAAGCATTAGCATCAGAATATCCCTTAAATTCAAAGACCCTTTTAACAGTTCTAAACCAATCTAACAAGTCTTCTGGATTCATGATAAGGTTATTTTCAGTCGTTGGCCTTAACCAAAGTAAACCTAAACTACTACTAACAATATAGCTAGTGGTAAGTCAGGGTCGAATCCACAGGGAGGCGGTGATTATCTAGTTTGTTTATATTTAAATCTGTCTTAAAGGTAATAATTTTATGGGGTTTGATTGAGTTTGTTTTCTAGCAACTAATAGCAATTTAAATAAAGATGAATAACAATAATATTAAAGAGTCTAGGGATTTGGGTTCACTAGGTCGTCATCAAAGGGTAAGATTTAATTCATTCATTGAGCAATTTATATTGTTGAAAGTCATAAGATCAGTCGATTCTAATATGTCTTTTTAGATCTAACTTAACATGCAATCGCTATTATTAAGTCGGTTTAATTCAATTATCGTGGCCTATACAAGTCTTAACCCGGTCGGTGATAATCCTAGTTTATGCGATACTTAATTAATCAATTTTGATCAGTAATCAATTAACTAGATTCAAGACGATAATTAAACAACAATCAAAAGGCAATTTAACAATCAATTCATAAGTAACCCCTTTTCTAACAACCTAGATCCCTTTTCACCCTAGAAAAGAGATTTAGCTACGCATAATAGAAAGAATAACAACAATAGCAATAATAATGGAAGACATAATTAAAAGGATAAAAGATGAACGGTGAAATAATGATTAATAATAAAGGAAAGATTAAAGAACAATACCGTAAATAGCTAGAGTAAATAAACTAAACTAAGTATTTGAGAGAGTTTTCTATGGTAGCTATATTAAACCTATTGAAAATAAAACATCAATAACCTAGGGTACGAGTTATGGTACTTATAGTAATACATAACCGATTTAAGGAAAGTTGCGGGAATTATAAAACTGGAAGGTTCCTCGATCGAGCCTAAGTGGACACGATCGAGGAACCACTTCCTCGATCGAGCCTGGCCTGACTCGATAGAGGCACCAAAATTCAAGAACGCCCAACTCTCGACATTGTGAAATTTAGTTGATTAGGTTGGTTCCTCGATCGAGTCAGGCTGGACTCGATCGAGGAACCAAGTTCCTGCTTTGCGCACTGATCTTCAAACGGCCGCCATTTCTTCGTTACTTGTCATAAACAAGCGATTCTCACGGCGTTGGGAAGCTAAGAAGATAAAATTTCACCTCAAGTTAGAATCACTTGAAAATAAGTTGTAGAACTTGAGATAAGGCTCATCAAAGTAGGCACTTGTAATAAGAAGCTCTTTTCTTCGTGTTTTCTTCTTAACTTCTCTTCCTTCATTCTTATATATTCTCGTGCCATGCTTCGTGTATCCCTTTATGCCCACTCCGGGATGCCCATCTTATTCATTTGATCCTCAAATGCATCATTCCTGCATTAAAAATAAAAAAGCGGAAGTATCGACATTCTAACATAAAAGGCATATAATTAACATAATTTAGCACGAAAACCGTATCAAACGCAATTAAGGGGAGGCATAAATATGCATATAATTATGAATCATCAAACTCCCCCAAACTATCTCTTTGCTTGTCCTCAAGCAAAGCAACACACAATACAAAACGTAATCATACAAATGACGAATAAACAACTCAGAGCTAATGTTTAATGCACATACAAATCCCAAGCTATCCATATCTGTAACAAAGTAATGACCAAAGTGTACCAATAAAACAAATTCAAAGGTACGGAAAATAGAAAACGTAGCTCAAGTCTCAAGTCACCATACTATAGACAATTGTCAAATACCTTTCGACCTTGCAAGACAAATTAGTCGGATTCTCGCGGATTTCACTCATGCACTCATAAGTATTGTAAGGGCGAGTTATATGTGAAGATAGAAAGAAGTAGAAACACTCACTCAACTTATGAAATATGCATGCAATCTAATGTGATAGGGATTTCCCCAACTAATATGCAATCATCATACGCAGACAAAAGTACATGTATCAAGGACAATAAGGGTGGCAAATGGGTTAAAGGGATAGAAATGGTTTGTGCCAAAGCACGTTATGGATATGTGGTGCTAAGACGATAGTCGCAGCGCTAACCAAAACCAAATCTTAAAATAACAGATGAACCCAACTTAGAGAAACGATCTCAACTTTACAACGTATGAGAGCTAATAAATTACTCTCCAATTATGCATTAGACTCTAACAACCATCCTTTTGATCCTTGAGAAAACCAAATGAAGCAATCAATTTCTTTTCTTTTCTTTTCTGTTTTTCTATTTTTTTTCGTTTTTTTCGTTTTTTTCTTTCCTTTTTTTCTTTTTCTTTTGCTTCATATTTTTCTTTTTCTAACATAAGGATACAACACAATTGCTAAATAATTCTACTATACCCACAATTGACAATAATAGTCCCATCCCAACCATAGTAGTAAAATAAACATGATAAACAAGTAACTGCGACTGTCCCGAAAAGGTAGGCAAATTCTTGGATTGTAGCTCATAGGATGTAGTTTAAGATTGGCTACAAGGGTTCAAACAGGCTAACAAAAGGATAATTGTAAGGCTTATTTGAACGATAATAACCGCTTATCCACATGTACTTAGTCAGATGAAAGCAATAAAAGTATCAAGAAATCAATGTCACACTTATGCAATTTGATATTACACATTCTACAAGGAGAAACCACACTCAAGCCTAATTGATAATGAGACTAGTTTATTGATGTTCCCGGCCTAGGAAGCTCTATAAACCTCAGAATTTAAGTAGTTTACCAACATAATTGTGTCAAATCTAATCAATATAAAGCATGTTAAATATGGTTAAGACTTGAATTAGGAGCTTTGTTTCCATGGCTAACTAGTCAAAACAATGTACATGGACAACTATATGAGATTCAAATGCAAAAACAGTGCAAATTAACATCATTGTTATCAAATTCACCAAGACTCGACCTAAAACAAAGTAAAAACATGTTTTTTGTATTTTGAAATTTTTTAATTTTTATGGATTTTTGATTTTTAATAGCACACAACAATAAGTAAAGCACACAACATAAATAAACTCCTCTCCCAAACCTAAATGTCACAGTGTCCTTAATGTGACGCCTACAACATAACAATCACACATAAATCCAGCAACCTAAAGGACACAACTAACAAAAGGAATGGAAAAGAAATAGATAATACAATAAAAAAAGGTACACGGGAAGAGAATACCTGGTAAGAGCAAATACATTCCCCCAAACCAGCTGCAAAAATAGGGGAAAATAATCAACTGCGCAATTCCTATCATCGCCTGGCTATGAATAAACCCAAAAACGTGGTGACTCGATCGAGCCCCATGCTACTCGATCGAGGCACCTGATGCCGTCCTCTTCCTTTCTTTATATATCTATTACCCGCAATTGGGCACAATCAAAACAACTCAAAGCTCTTAATAGTCGATCATAAATCTGCGCATGTGCTACACAAAAGCATAAGTAGCACCAAGATATAACAAGAGCATATAAAATCAATGTTAAAGACCGTCTCAGCATATCAAATATTTGATGACAATTATAGCAAAAACACATCAAATTGTTAGTCCAACCAAGAGAATATGGAGTATCAAAACACAAAGTAGAAGTCATACGAGGTAATTTATCACTCACCACACCAGTAATCCTCATGAAATTATCGTCAACAATTACCTCTTGGTCAGGAGGTCTACCACTCCTAATGTCAGAATCGGTGGCAAAAGAATATATTACCTCTACCGTGCTAGGAGTATTCACTGACTCGTATACCTCCGTGTTCCCTTTGTTGATAGGCTTTATCCCATATATTTCAGCCTCTAAAGCATCCAACTCAGCTTTCCAAATGGGAGATTCACCTGCACATGTCTCAAAACATATCAAAGCATCTGAAGGGTCCTTAGTAGGAGGCCTTTGTGCAGAGTATTCATCAATATCATCTTCAACATCAGAATCATCAAAATATGCATTCTGCACATGTGTAATAAAATGAACCTCACTAGACTCAAAATTAGAATCAAATTCAACAACTAAAGGGGAAGTATCCAAAGAAAGAGTCAACATATCGTCACATGAGTCCCATTTAACCTCAAGATCTTCGAATCGCGCATCCTCACTCTCCTGATCCCAAGACTCATCACAAAAGGGGTTATATTATGGGTCTGTCAAGTCTTCCTCATGTGACTCACTGTCTGTAAAATCGTCATAGAGGGGTTCTAGATTGTCGTCAAAGAAGGGGTTATCAACTGAGCATATGGTCTCATCCTCTATGTTTCCCTCAATATCTTTTTCATTCTTTAAAACGGTTTCTATGGTCTCACCCACACCCTCATCCATGTATGGCTGAAATAAAAAAGTGGGTTTAATGCATTCAATAGCAAGCCATTCAAAGAAAGAAAGGACATCTTCAATATTTTTACCACCAAAATCTCTCATACCTATGGAGTCAATATAGGCTTGGGTTTGTCTGTTCATACCTTTTATGATGGTAAGGCACATAGTAAGCCGTGAAATTTTGGCCTCGTAATTATGGGAACGAATCCAATCATTCCATCTATGCATGTAATCACGGATGTTCTCATCTTCACCCTGTAGAAACTCGATGGAAAATATTAGAACGGTCTCAAGGAACTGATGTTCCCTGAGACAAAAGACAAACTAAATAAAAACAAACGGAAAAATCGTTGCCTCCCCGGCAACGGCGCCAAATTTGATAAGGTTATTTTCAGTCGTTGGCCTTAATCAAAGTAAACCTAAACTACTACTAAAAATATAGCTAGTGGTAAGTCAAGGTCGAATCCACAGGGAGGCGGTGATTATCTAGTTTGTTTATATTTAAATCTGTCTTAAAGGTAACAATTTTATGGGGTTTGATTGAGTTTGTTTTCTAGCAACTAATAGCAATTTAAATAACGATGAATAACAATAATATAAAAGAGTCTAGGGATTTGGGTTCACTAGGTCGTCATCAAAGGGTAAGATTTAATTCATTGATGGAGCAATTTATATTGTTGAAAGTCATAAGATCAGTCTATTCTAATATGTCTTTTCAGATCTAACTTAACATGCAATCGCTATTATTAAGTCGGTCTAATTCAATTACCGTGGCCTATACTAGTCTTAACCCAGTCGGTGATAATCCTAGTTTATGCGATACTTAATTAATCAATTTTGATCAGTAATCAATTAACTAGATTCAAGACGATAATTAAACAACAATCAAAAGGCAATTTAACAATCAATTCATAAGTAACGCCTTTTCTAACAACCTAGATCCCCTTTCATCCTAGATAAGAGATTTAGCTACGCATAATAGAAAGAATAACAACAATAGCAATAATAATGGAAGACATAATTAAAAGCATAAAAGATGAACGATGAAATAGTGATTAATAATAAAGGAAAGGTTAAAGAACAATACCGTAAATAGTTAGAGTAAATAAACTAAACTAAGTATTTGAGAGAGTTTTCTAAGGTAGCTATATTAAACCTACTGAAAATAAAACATCAATAAACTAGGGTACAAGTTTTGGTATTTATAGTAATACGTAACCGATTTAAGGAAAGTTGCGGGAATTATAAAACTGGAAGGTTCCTCGATCGAGCCTAAGTGGACTCGATCGAGGAACCACTTCCTCGATCGAGCTTGGCCTGACTTGATCGAGGCACCAAAGTTCAAGAACACCCAACTCTCGACATTGCGAAATTTAGTTGATTAGGTTGGTTCCTCGATCGAGTCAGGCTGGACTCGATCGAGGAACCAAGTTCCTGCTTTGCGCACTGATCTAAAAACGGCCGCCATTTCTTTGTTATTTGTCAGAAACAAGCGATTCTCACGGCGTTGGAAAGCTAAGAAGATAAACTTTCACCTCCAGTTAGAATCATTTAAAAATCAGTTGTAGAACTCGAGATATGTCTCTTCAAAGTAGGCACTTGTAATAAGAAGCTCTTTTCTTCGTGTTTTCTTCTTAACTTCTCTTACTTCATTCTTATAGATTCTCGTGCCATGCTTCGTGTATCCCTTCATTCCCACTTCGCGATGTCCATCTTATTCATTTGCTCCTCAAATGCATCATTCCTGCATTAAACGTCAAAAGGCGGAAGTATCGACATTCTAACATAAAAGGCATATAATTAACATAATTTAGCACGAAAACCGTATCAAACGCAATTAAGGGGAGGCATAAATATGCATATAATTATGACTCATCAATTCAAACTACCATTAAAGTCAGGAAGCTCTACCTTTAAATCTCTGTCATGGTCTCTATTGAACTCTCATGCTATGGAACCTTCAGAGTCTGAGAAGAGCTCCTCCTCTTGGTCCCTTTGGCCCCTTTCTGCTGCCATGAAGCCACGGCCTCTCCCCCTGCCTCTGTTGGGAGGCGGTCTTCCTCTGGTTGGTGTTGGGATGTTTGCCATGACAGCATTCACAACATATAGGGTCACATTAACCAGATTGGTTAACTGGTCCATCTATACTTCCATTCCTGCTAACCTCTCTTTACTCATGGTTGTTTATTGTAGTTTTTTTGTAGTTAGGAAAATGAACCTCACACACTCACTCACTTCCAAGACTAACACAAATGGAGTTGTGTTATAACCTGGCTCTGGTGTACCACTTTGCACTGTAGTTAGGGGCATAACTGACTCAAGATAACAGTAAAATAATACAAATATCAGAAAACTGAGTCTGGGTGCAATTAAAAGTTGAATTTTGTTAAAAATGCTTAAAGGCCTCCTAAATTCATGAAACTTTGCAGTAAAATTGTTAAGAGGATGAACTACAACTGTGCTAAATTTGGTGATTTATTGTGAAATCTAAGTATTTTAATTAAGTGTTCAAAGACTGACAAACTCTCAATGCTCTCTGAAAATGAACTGAAAACAGACTGTGACTGGTAGTTTCCTTCTCAAAGCACTAAGCCAATGAGATAGAGTTGTGGTCCTTGATCATTCCATCACATAGTAAAGACTCAAGGGCTCACTGATACAATACTAAGCAAAGATCAATCTCCAGCACACAGCCAAGAGAATTGTTTCATAAAGCAAAGATCAATCTCCAGCACACAACCAAGAGAATTTTTTCAGAAACAATGTTTCAGAAAGATATATTTTGGTTTAAACTTAATCTGCCTTTCTCATAGCTGCAGCTTAGCTTATATAGGCCAAGTAAAATTAGGTTACAACGTTCATACAAGGCCATCTAATGGTTCAGATTAATCCTTGCTATAATACAAACTAATAGCTAAAAGATTTTGAGGAAAACAACATAAACAGACAAACTGATAAAGCAATAAAGCAAAAAGTAATTTCAGTCCTTTGTTGGCTTGTGCAGTAGCATTTAAAAGCTTTGGCTTAGCTTGGTCCTTTGTCTGGTGAGTCATAGAGATGGCAATCCGGGCCGGTCTAAGGTGGGCGGCACGGGCACGACACGGCACAGATGAACATTACTGACGGCACGAGCATGAAACGAACTGGTTGGAGGCGGGCCGCGGCTGCGTTTTTTGGGAACTCCCGTGCCCAAGCACGACACGGCCCAAGCACGGAGGGTCCGACACAAACCAGGCACGGCGGGCCTGGCACGGTACGACACGAGATTTGGTCCGTTTATTTATTATTTAATTAAATTCCTTTTTAAAATATCGTTTTTTAATTATTTAATTAAATCTAGTACATTAAAAATACAAGTAATCAACTAATCAAGACAACAATTACATTAATATTTAACAAAATATATATTTAAATCATTAATATTCGTTATTTATAAAAATAAAAAAGTATTTAGAAAAAAAAAATTAAGGCTATTGGGCCGGCCCACGTGCCAGACAAGATTAGCCCATGGGCCAGGCACGCCCCGAGCACGAAAATGGACGTGCCATGAGCGGGCCGCGACAGGGGTTTGGGTGAGGGGCCAGGCGAGGCATGGCACGGCCAGCCCAATATCCGTGCCTGGGCCGGACCATTTTTGGGAGAAGGCACGATGGGCCGGCCCAGCACGGCCTAATGCCAACTCTAAGTTACATAAGAAGGCTTCCTCACATAACACCAAAAGCTGGTGTCTAAACAAAAGCTGGGGCCCTATGGTGGCCTTAGAACCACAGATACTTCTGTCACTTACTAATGATGCCCTTTGTCTGAACTAATGACTCTTAACTGGTAAAGGAAAATGATTAGGGCCTTTTGAAACTTAGCCTGCTTGATTATTTACACTGAATTAGGTCACTTGACTTGGACTTAGCCTGAGATGGGGCATGGGTTTGAGCCACTTGACCATCCCTGGTATCCCTGAATTAGGTCACTTGACCTGGTTCTGACTGAGCCTGTTTGCCGGTTAGCTGGGTTTGTGTGTGTCCTGATTTAAGTGCCTCGCCTGGGACTCGGTAAGGGCAGGCTCAAGATTAGGGTGTGCCTGTTGAGCTCCTGTTCCAAGTAGTTAGAGGAATTTGGGGGTAATTGGTAAGAGAGAGAATGACATTCCCTACAATAAACATAGGGAATCATTAACTTTGATTCCCTTACTTTCCCTCCCCAACCAAACAACCTCTTTGTAAGCTTTGATAATGGCAAACTACTCAGAGTGAAGTGAAAGGTCCACGAAATCTTTAACCTACTAGCTCCACCACTGATACATCTCTTGGGATTAGGGAACTTATATGGGATGGTGGGATATTAGAAGGGGTCATGAACAAGAAGAGTTAATGTCAATTTATTTCTAGTTTTTTTTTTTTTTTTTTTTTTTTTTTTTTTTACATTTTTGTTTTGGGTAGATTTTGCGCAATGCTAAATCAGGGTAAAATGTTTGCAGGGTTAACTAGCTCGTTTATCTTGAATATTGCTGCAGGGCAGGGTTGGTAATAATAAAAGTAATGCAAATATAGTAAATAATAAGACAGAGGAATTTGTACGTGGAAAACCCTTGAATGGGAAAAAATCAGGAGAGGATTTCACTATGATTTGAGAAGATAATAATATAATAAGCACAAAGTATAGTATTTTCTCTAAGTATTGTAATAGTCTTGCTTGCGATATGATAAGTTGTGTTGTGCCGAATGAATTCCCCATATTGTGATGCTTGCTTTTCTTTATATAGTCTTCAACGGTTTATGCTTGATATTCTCTATTAATGGCAAAAATTCCCTCTTAATCAGGGGTGTCTAAGGCCACGGGCAACCACGGGCGGTGGAACCGGGCCTCTGGTTTTGACCACCGAATTTAAAAGCTTTATTGATGAAATTCTATACAAAACACGACATATAATATACTTCTTATTCATATTTGGGCCTCATTTTTTCTCTGGTGCATCGAGCCTCCATTTATTTTAAGACGCCCCTGCTCTTAATTGCATCATCAATTTCCTCCATGAATGCAGTCTTAATTGCTCCATAATTGTGCATTATTGCTTATTAATGCATCCACTTTATGACAGAATCTTTATCATAAATATGCTCTTAATTACCGTAATAATGTAGTAGTAATCTCATATTAACATCCTTTGACTTGGTCAAATGTTGACTTTACATATGACCGTTGTCCTCTCCAGCCTGGTGCCAGACTCGAACTACCCTGACAATCCTGCCCTGATTGTCAAGTCAGGGTTGAACTTGATCCTGTAGATGATGCGGGAGTCTAGGCTCAGCGACTGGTGCCAAACTTGAACTACCCTGGCGGACCAATGCTGATCGTCAGGCCAGGGTAGAATTCTATCCTGTCAGTAGTGCGAAATTCCAGGCCCAACAATTTTAGTTTCTTAAAACGTTAAGGAAAGAATTATACGAAGTTAAAATTACACAAATTGTTAATATTATCAATATGATATATCGTCTACCAAAAAATTTCTTAGAGACGGTCTACTTGCAATACGATTAGCGTTGCTAAAAAATTTGTAGATATTAGTCGTCTACTTTTCAATTAACAATTTACATCTATTTTTTAGTTTATAAATCAGGCTACCAAGCAATGCCGCAGATAATTACAACAACTTAATTTGGACCAACTTTTATTTTCATGTGCATTTTATGTCTACCATCAGCCACTTGATCGATCGCCCATAATCCATAATTTACGTAATCTACAACTCAGGAAAAAATTATTTTTTGTGGACTACTCCGTATATTCTTACTGTGACCACTGATTCAATAGATTCTTCCCAATTGAACACTAAATCATCCTTCTATTCTATGATAAAATAAAATTTTGAACAAGGAAAATAATGTCAAAATGTTATGGACTCGATTAGGTAAGCCACATTAATATCTGAAATCAAATGTGCACTTCATGACACTAAAACTCGGTACCACCTTCTTACATAAAACGTCTTAATGTAAAAATAAGCAACTAATTTAAATGAAAACAAAATGATACTTATCTAAGAGCCTAAGAAGGTAACCATGCAGAAGCAAAAGCAACATTATGACCTTTCCATGTGAGCACAAGATGTTCCTCTTCCTTCTTAGACCCCCACCCAACCCCATGCTCTTCCACCATCCCCTTCACCTCCGTCACCGTCTCTTCTCCGAACTCCACCGCTCGAAACCCAGCCCCCACCATCCGCTCTGCCCACCGTCCTCTTGGCTCTTGCCGCTCCACCCTCTGACCACCTTCATAAGATATCACATTCTCAATTTTCCAGCATATGTCTGCCTCATAACACTCCCTTTGTTTATTCCACTTAGGCAAGAACGTGTCGACCGTGTCGAATGGTATCCAAAAATAATTGAACGCTGATTTTAGTCTCTCTACTAAATTCCTTGACGTAAAATCAACGTCTTCTTCCACAATTACTACAATATCTGGCTCTAGGCTTCGCAACTCTTTGAGGAAAATCGTTTTAGTTGACATTATGTCGCCAATGTCGTCGAGTTGTTGTAGATAATGTAGTGTCATGTGGCAATTGAAAACGAGTAATTCTTGTGTTATGTCGTTAGTGTAACAAAGATCGTCTTGGTGATGCTGGCTCGGACGTCTTACCTGTAATATAACGGCGTTAGAAAAGACAATTCCTAAGAATATTTCACTAAAATTAAAAGTGTTTACTAAAAGATCCTAATTTACGATAATTTCAACTATAGCTGAATGAGTGAAAAAAAAAAAAAAAAAAAAAATGACCTCGAAGTCTAACACTTTCTCCTTTCTCAATTACTTACCTGGTCGATAAGTGAAGCGAACCCGTCCAAAGGGGTGGTGTGAACGACCTCGAACTCTAACACCACCCCCTTGGACCGGGCAAAGTTAATCAACCTTAACCCGACATCATCGTATGATAGACAATCGAACATAGGAGGAACATGTTCCGTAACCACCCCCACGGTTAGCCTAACAACTGGAGGACATTGAGGAGGTTGGAATCGAGTAGAAATCAAATCAATCAACGTCGGTATTTGCATACATTGCGTTATACTAACATCAACTATATGAACCACAACCTTATCTCCAAGGCCCATACTCTCAATTGCGTCGATAATTATCGAATTTGCAGCCGTGAACCCAAACCGATACCAAGGTGTTAAATGCACAAAATTTGCTAACTCTAATAAAGATAGCTTTTCATTAACGATATTATAATTGTTAACCATAGGGTTATTACTATTTTCGTTGTTGTTGTTGTTGAACATGAACTTGCAACCGGGGGTACGGGTGACTCGTAAGATGAGGGCACGTAGAAACGCGCAAATAAGTCGCTGGTTTGAATCCCCGTCGGGTGGTGCAATGTTGTTTAGGACCCAAAGAATTTGTTGAGCTGGGGTGGGGTCATTGTTTTCTATAGCTTGAGCACAATGGACCAACAATTGTTCCATGCAATTTGTATTTCCTGATAAATTGTTTGTTAATGAAGATTTTGTTAATGTAGGAAAATTATGCCATAATGATGATGATGATTGTGGTTGTTTGTTTATCATTGTTGTTTGGTTAGAATTTGATGGTAAAAATGTTGGAATTTCTGTAAATTGCATCATTTTTTTTGACAAGATAATGAATATAAATATACTAAATGAATTTTTTTTTTTTTTAAATAAGCGTACTATGTCGAAAGTAAGAATCGAATCCCAGTTTAGGAAGTGTATTATGTCAAGAAAAAGACTAGACTTAAGAGATGGGCAGTGTGTACCAATACATTGGAAGAAGATCCAATAAAAATGAATCCAAGTAATTGACAATTCAACTTTTTTTAGGGATTTTGTTACTATGAGTAGTAGGGTTTTACAATAGTAAAAAATGAACAAAAATGAATTTTGGGTAAAAATGGATGATGTGCATAGTGATATTTAAAGAGGGTTTGAGGTTAAAATTTGGAAAATGTAATGTTTCTTGTTTGAAGCCAACAAAAGGTAAAAAAAATTAAAAAGGCTGAATATTTGTGCAGTGATGTTTTATATATTGAGCAGAATTATTTGTGGTTGATGGATGATGATAGCGAGTTGACTATATGAGAGTAGATTGTAAGAAAAAAGACTGACATTTTAAAGGGATAAAGGTTTTGTGTTTTTGTCTCTCTAGGTTATTGCAATGTGACATCCACGTCCTGCACCTGCAAGTCTTCATTTATAGGAGAAGTTATGCATGCAATTGGTTTTTTTAATGAAATAATGTTTTTAGGTTTTGAAATGAAATGATGTTAGAAGTTTCGAGTTACGATAGTTTTAATAGGTACGTAATTTGTTCTCCATTATTCTTGCAATGATTTTAGTTCAGTTTAGTTCAGCTCTCTTAAATTCAACTCAGTTCAGTTCAGACAGTATCAGTCCAAAAGAACAAGGTTTTAATTTGTGAAGAAATAAGCTGAATTAAATTGATCTGAATGAAACTGAATTGATTGAACTGAATTGAATAAAGCTGAGCTAAACTTAAATAAGTTTAAATTAAGCCAGAAAAAACACGCACTAATTGTCTAATTGAGCAACTACTCATGTTTGCAAAACTACAACCGGCCTATATGATATGTACTTGATCCGTTCTGTCAATTAGGATGGTTGTTAGTGCGATACATAGATGCTAAATAAATTTACGATAATTATCAAATTTCTCATTATATAAATCAAAATAAGTTTATGCATTAACATGGACTCATGTTTTTGCTTTCTTTTCACTAGTTATCACGTTTATTACTACTTTCTTCATTCCAGTTATTTGTTTGTCTTTTATTAAAATACCCCTTAAATAAAAAAAGACAAACAAATAATTGGGACAAAGGGAGTGACTGTTTTCCATGTAATCAAAAATGCAAAAGAGTTGATTGAATCCTCCAATTGATTAACACCTAAACTACCAAACAAGGCTAAAGTCTTCTCATGTCTCTTCTTGGTTGTCTTTTAACTACATACTAATAACTAAAGTATATGAAGTTATCAACCCCAAAATTGTTGACAATCACTCTCGGTTGAAGACACTTAGTTTAAATCATAATCTCAATAAGATAAACCATTCATAATCTCATAATCATAATCTTCGCCTTCACCGCCTCCTTGGCCTTCTCCGCCGCGGCATCCACCTTAGCCTGGAGCTTGTCATCAAGCAGCACGTCGAACCTGCCCCACGGGAAGGAACCATCAAGAGGGAAAATCTCCCCGATAACTTCCCTAGCAGCATCTTCGGCCAAATCCCGGAACTCGGCGCACAGCTTGGGAAGCAGGTCGGTTTGCAGCATCTCGATGTCCGCCTCCTTTTGCTTGATGATGGCATCTCTGCCCCGAACCACCTCCGCCTGAGCCTTAAACGAGTCCGGGACTCGTTCCTCTGCTTGAGGTAGAGGTCGGCGCGCCCGAGCAAGCTCACATTTCCTCCGCAGTTCCGCAGCCTCGGTAGCCGCAGCCTCGGCTTTAGCCCTCTCAACAAGGACCTCCTTTTCAGCGTCCTCCCTGAATTTTCTCTCTGCCGAGAGCGCCTTCTCAGCTTCTCCCCTAAGCCTCTGCTCGTTGAGAAGATCCAGCTTCGCCGATGCAGCCACCTGCTTTGTGGCATTACGCTCATGAACGGCCCGAGCCACGGCCTTCTCTTGCTCCCTGAGACGAGCAGCGGTAGCCACGTTCCACCTCGCCAGCTCCCTAATAAGCTTCGTTCCCTCCTCTATAAGCTCGGAGACGGAAGCCTTCGGATGAAGGGACGATGGTGGCAATTTGGCCACTAGCCCGTGGGTTTGGGGAGACGAAGGTCTAGGGGATGAAGGGTTGGCGGTGGTGCCTTGATCACCAACCCGTGCGAGGGACCCCACCGCCCGCCGCCCAACGTGAGCAATAGCCGATCCGTGGTGGATGATCTGCGAATTCAATTAAAACATCAGTATCAACACTGACTTATCAGAAACACCTGATGGTTCGGCTAAATTTAGGCCACAAGCCAGATAGGTACCATGTTTGGGCTTCTTGGCCGGAGGAGGCACTTCCTTGCCCACGATAGAAGCTGTCCTTTTCCTCCTACAGATAAGAGGAGATCCCTCCGCATCAGAGTCCCCCTCATCAGGAATTTCAACAACCTCCACCTTCTTAGGGGGGGACGGGGAGCCTGAAACCGTGGCCGTTTCCGCGTCCGACGCACCACACCGGTAACAACCCTCGCCTGCGCCTCCTCCTTGCCCAAGACCTTAAGCCGCTGCTCCATAAGATCATTCGACGACATCCTGCGGTCATGGGCTGGAGCCTTGGGATGCAAATTAGCAACGGTTTTATCCGGATGTAGCCCCATTCTCCGAAGAAGATCCTCAGGTAGTTCCGGTCCAAAGTGGTCTACGAAAGAAACAAAGCAAAAGTCAAGTAGAAGAAATGAATCGAAGTTCGAAAATCAAGAAACATTGAGAGCGGCGGAGGGCCTCACACCGACCCCACTCACCCCGTGCTAGGGCCGGTATGAGGCCGACATAGCAGAGCGGCTCATCCTGAAGAATGATCTGCGTTGGGGGAATCCATCTTTTCGGCATCCCACGCTTGTCCACCTCAAAGAGCCTCATTGCGCCTCTCATCCTCCGTAAGAGGGACCACCTAGCGTCCATTTTAAGATGCTTACGAGTGACCCATCTGTCATGCTCCGCCCTAGTCTCACACCGCAGATTAACCCGGTCTTTGGAAGGAACGGGCGGCGGATAGTCATTCGGCACTCGACATACACCCACCGACCTTGCCGGCCCTTGCAAGAAGAAGGTTTGTCGGCGAGAGACATAACCCTGCTCCGTTTGTACACTGTACCACCCAACACGGCCAGAGAGCGACGGTTTGAGATGATGGAGTCGGCGGAATAAATTCACCGTCGAGCCTCTCCCTTAAAAAGACAAAGCGAGACAAAACCAATTATGGTCCTCATGGCCGGCGGTGCGGTTGGGCAACGGCAACGTTCATGGCTCTAATTATGGCCACAACGTACCCGTTCGGCGAAACCGAAGCCCGAACTCCAAATGCCGCGGTACACGCCCGATCTGACCGGCGGAGGGCGGATACAACTGACCCCTCCTTAGGGATAACAATTTCGTATCCCCTACCCAAGAAAAAATGATCCTCGAAAAGTTTCCCGCCGGAACAACGGGCAAGCTTACGAGACCAAGCACGATCAAGGCAGATCTTACAGACATAGCCGTGATCCATGATGTACTGTCTCCCCTCACTAGGGCGAGACCTTTCCACTTCATCACCAAAATCATCACCAAAGTCGCCACAGGAATCAGAGTCCTCCCATTCCTCAAGAATTTGAGGATCAACTTCAGGAGAGGGAGACCTAGGGCCCCCCGACGCAGGTTTACTAGGTCCAGCATCAGCAGAAGACATGTTCACAACAAATTACCAGCAAGAAAAAAAAAAAAAAAAAAAAAAAAGTTTGCTTGTTTACCTTAAAGAAAAACACTCGCCGGATCAGATACTCCGAAGATTAAGAAGAAGAAAACCCTTGAAAGTTTGGAGAGATGAAGATTTTAGAGAAAAATTTTCGAAAAATAAAATGGAGGCCAAAATCACGGAATAACTTCCCTATTTATAGAGAAAAGCCCATGAAGAAGGACCAATCAGGGCACAGCCCATAAAGCGTCAACCAATCAGCGAACACACACGTGTCAAGCATGCAACCGCGGAATGTCAATCGTCGCAACAGTTGAATGTCAATCAATGCAACAGTGACCAAGCGTCTTCAACAAGCCTATTCACATCTCTGCGACTGTTCATTTCAAGCAAATTCCTGGGTATCTACTCTCCGCCGGCTACCGATCAACCAAGTCATGGAGCACGGCCGGGGCAATCAAAGTCAACCGGCACTCTCGGCCTGGTCTCGGCCAGCGTCATGTTCCTTTTCCACATCGGATACCCTTTACGCATCCATGTGGAGGGGGGATATGATATATGGTGCGGCCTAACAAGAGCCACGCCGGTACACAAGAAGACACCGATACAGGAAATTTGCGGAAGTTTGTGCGAATATATGCTCGGATACATCGGAGCCCATACCACGGCATAAACTACGCTGGGGGCAAATTGATGGGGCATATTCTGCACCGCCGACCAAAGTCAACACACCGAGCAAGGTCAAGATATCCACGGCAAGTCAACGACTTAGGCTGTCTAGCCGATGCATCCCATCGGCCAGCTAGCCACGTCTCGGCGACAACCTGCGGCCGGGACACATACCACGTACTCATATCCAAGACCCTCTGCCGGCCTGCCATAGGTTCATCGGCCGAGGGTAGAACGGTCTTTCCACCTGATAAGCCACTTGGCCACTTGGCCACTACGTGACAAAAGGTGAAAGCCTATAAATACTCCTCAACCTTCTTTGAGGAAAGGATCTCACAACAAAAACCTAAATACACTATTCATCTGGTAACATCTCTCTGATCTCTCTACAATACATTCCTAGCCATTTAGCATACAACTTATACCTCTAAGTTCACTGACTTGGGCGTCGGAGTGGGTACGCTTGGCACAAAGCCAAGCCCTCAGTTCGTTCATTGTTGCAGGGGAGGCCGAGGGAGACGATAGAAGCACGAAGGGTCTAACCCAAGACATTATTCTACAAGCCACGGGTGGTAACGATACTTGCTCTGGAATTATACCCGGAACACCTACAATCAAATTAAAGAAGTGGAGAAATAAAGAATCTGAACCAAATCACATAAGTAGAATCAAGTAATGCTAAAACATTCATTCATTAAAAATGCCATCTTGAGCAAAGTTAGGAGGATTCTTACACTTTTAAGTCCTACAAACACTAAAAGACAGCTACATAATACCTAAACACTATGAGCTTGTTTTACAACTTTTAGGAGAAAAATCTCTAGCACAAGAGTCCTCTGTGCTTTACTTATGATATTAATTAATAATCTAGGTCGTCAATATCGGAATTTGACTTTCTCATGATCATAAAGATTCTCAAGCATCTTATATATATATATATATATATATATATATATATATATATATATATATATATATATAGGAGATCTAATGAGTCCCTTACCTCATTTGAGTCCTTAAGTCCTTATAAGGACCCTTAGATGGACAACATCTATGTGGAGATTTTTTACAAAATATAGGCCAAAAAAAAAAGGGAAAAGCTTGGCTATGAAAGAGGACAACATTTCCTGCAAATTGTCCTTACCAATGATCATTTCCTGCGAACAAAAGGAGATATCCTTTGTACTATGTTTACACTCCCCACATTCTTCCTTCCTTAACACACTTATTCCAACTTTATTCTTTCTTTCTTCTCTCTAAAACTGGGTTCTTTCATCTGAAAACGAAGCTAAACTTCTCTCTAAATCCTCCAAATCAGCGTAAACATGCAAATAATAGATGGCATCAATGATATTTCTTCATTTTATTCATTGTTTTCAGTCACGTTTTAATATTTTCAGTTGAATAGGATGGATGAAGGTAATGATAAATTTTGCATGTCATCGAATTTGTTCATTCTTGTTTTTATTATTTGTTCATTCTTATTTTTATTATTGTTAGAAGTAAATCTTCATGCTGGGTTTTCATGAATTTGAGTTTTGAGTAGCATGAACGCATTCTGACAACATTTACACTATTGTTAGAAGTAAATCTTCATGCTAGATTTACATTTACACTTTTTATTGTTATATTTTTTATGTGAGTTAGCATTCTGACAACATTTACACTTTTGTTGACATTTACATTTTTAAAGCATCACATTTACACTGCATTCCTGCTCACATTTACACTTTTGCTGTACTTTTTACATTTACACTTTTTAATTGTTATAGTTACCTTTGGATTTTTATTGTTATATTTTTTATGTGAGTTAGCATTCTGACAACATTTACACTTTTGTTGACATTTACACTTTTAAAGCATCACATTTACACTGCATTCCTGCTCACATTTACACTTTTGGTGTACTTTTACACTTTTGTTGACATTTATACTTTCCGACAATCACATTTACACTTCGTTTCTGCTACACATTTGGATGTTTACTCTTTTTGCTATAGTTTTATATTTACACTATTTAATTGTTATAGTCACCTTTTAATTGCTAATATTATAGTTTTAATTTGTGTTAGAATTCTGAAAATATTTACACTTTATTTGTTCACATTTACACTTTTAAAGCATTACATTTACACTGCATTTCTGCTGACATTTACACTTTTGCTGACATTTACACTTTCAGAACAACACATTTACACTTCGTTTCTGCTGACATTTACAGTTACACTTTTGGATGTTTACATTTACACTTACACTTTTGGGACATCATAATTTGCACATTTACACTTTTTGTTGACATTTACACTTTTAAAGCATCACATTTAGACTGCATTTCTGCTGACATTTACACTTTCAGAACAGCACATTTACACTTCGTTTCTACTGACATTTACACTTACACTTTTGGATGTTTACATTTACACTTACACTTTTGGGACATCATAATTTACACATTTACACTTTTGGAATATTTACATTTATGGAACATTCACTTTACATTTACACTTACACTCTGTGCACATTTACAGACTTGCTAAAACAGAATGGAGTTCAACCTAACAGGCGGGAGCTGTGTAGGGAGGTCGAGAAGAGGTTTACACCGTACGTCGGCCAGGAATTTGGGGGCGTTGAGGATGCGGTGACTTTTTATAAGATATACGCCATTGCTTGTGGGTTTGATGTACGTAGGTACACAACAAAAAAATGGCGTGGCGGTGAGATCAAGTCAAAGCTCGTCGTCTGCAATCGAGAAGGTTTCGCTCACAAGAAGCCCAGTAAAGATCAGGATGACGGATTGGTTGGGGAGAAGTCACATAGGATATTCAGGGTCACTAGAGTGGGGTGTAAAGCGAGGATACGACTATATATGAAGAATGGTCTTTTATTAATTGACCAGTTCCACGGGGTCACAATCACGAGCTTATCTCACTTAAGGACAGAGAGTTCCAGAAATTGTCGCGTAACATAACAGATTATCACAAGATGATAATCGTTTCGAACTCAAGGGTTTGTAATACATAATCACTCTCTATACTAAATAAATAATTCCATTCATGTTATATTTATATGACGTATCATTGATGATTGATTGGCAAACTGTAGATAGGAGCAACAAAAACATACGAATCGCAAAGAACAAGTGAATGGATACGAAAACATTGGAGCAAGCTTAAATGATTTTAAGAACTTCCATAGGGATGTTAAATGTTTCATTCACGAACGGGATGGTCAGTTGTTTGTTGACCATTTCAAGGAAATGACTGAAACAAGAATAGGTTTCTACTTTGACTATGACCTTGACGATGATGGCAGCCTACGTAGGGCCATATGGGCGGACGGTACCGCCCGAGATAATTACAAAATTTTTGGTGATGCGGTGTCATTCGACCCAACTTACTCCACCAATAAGTATTCTATGGTATTCACGGCATTCACGGTGTTGACCACCATAAACGATCTGTGACGTTACGTGGGCTCTAATTGCAAGGGAAGATTATGAGTCGTTTAATTGGGTTTTCAGCCGGTTTTTACAAGCAATGGGGGGTAAGGAACCCGAGTACATAATTACAGATCAGGACCCAGGTATTATCAAATATGTCCCTCTTATTTTCAAGACAGCGCGCCATCGGTTATGTATGTGGCATATAATGAACAAAATGCCCAGTAAGTTTGGCGTCTCGAGGAGTGATTATAATGAGTTCATGTGTAAAATTAATGACATTATATGGGACGATGAGCTTGAGGCAGAAGAATTTGATGGTATCTGGGAGCAAATAATTGCAGATCATGGTGTTGGCGTAAATGATTGGTTTGCAGATACATATGATATAAGGGGACAGTGGGTGATGGCGCATTGCAGAGACTTGAGGATGGCGTCGATTATGAGGACAACTCAAAGATCAGAGAGCGAAAATAGCTTTTTCAAGAGGTTTGAGCACAAGTCAGGAACATTGGTTGAGTTTTGGATGCGTTTTGAGAGCGCTATGGACCAACAAAGACATACACAGAAGCAGCTTGACAACATGGATAAGCACTCGTCATAACAACAATCAACACATCTGGCATTAGAGATTCATGCTGCAAAGGTGTACACCTATTCAGCTTTTCACAAATTCAAACAAGAAGTCATCTTCTCAATTGATACATGTAGAACAGGAAGTTTCACTGAGAGAGGCGAGCTAGAGGTAACTACTGTCAAAGATTCATCCAGAAAGAAGAATTTTGAAGTTGCATACAGTCCAGGTAGTTTACACTTCCTATGACATTTACACTTTCTGTTTTTATCTCATTTAAATTCCTATAACTTAACCTTTACACTTCTAATAACTTAACATTTACACATTACAGTTAATGACATTTACACTTCCTATTAATTTATATTTACACTTCTAATAACTTAACATTTACACTTTACAATTTATGACATTTACACTTTACATCATATGACATTTACACTTCCTATACCTTAACATTTACACTTTTCCACTTTACAGTTCATGACATTTACACTTCCTATTAGTTTACATTTACACTTCTAATAACTTAACATTTACACTTTACAATTGATGACATTTACACTTTACATCATATGACATTTACACTTCCTATACCTTAACATTTACACTTTTCCACTTAATGACATTTACACTACATTTCATGACATTTACACTTTACATCATATGACATTTACACATTTAAATCCCTATAACTTAACATTTACACTTCTAATACCTTAACATTTACACTTTTCCACTTTACAGTTCATATCATTTATACTTCCTATTAGTTTACATTTACACTTCTAATTACTTAGCATTTACACTTTACAATTCATGACATTTACACTTTACATCATATGACATTTACACTTTCTGTTTTTATCTCATTTAAATCCCTATAAGTTAACATTTACACTTCTAATTAGTTTACATTTACACTTCTAATAACTTAACATTTACACTTTACAATTCTTGATATTTACACTTTTCATCATATGACATTTACACTTCCTATACCTTAACATTTACATTTTTCCACTTAATGACATTTACACTACATTTCATGACATTTACACTTTACATCATATGACATTTACACATTTAAATCCCTATAACTTAACATTTACACTTCTAATACCTTAACATTTACACTTTACAGTTCATATCATTTACACTTCTAATTAGTTTACATTTACACTTCTAATAACTTAACATTTACACTTTACAATTCTTGACATTTACACTTTACATCAATGACACTATTTTTAACGTTCACACTTACATGATAGCTTTATCTTATGACACAGGTACACGTAAAGCAAGCTGTAGTTGTACGATGTTTGAAAGAACCGGAATCTTATGCCGCCATATAATATGGATTTTTTCAGCAAGTGGGATAAAGACTATACCAGAAGATTATGTTATAAATAGATGGATGAAAGAGTATCTCCGATTAAGGATTTTCAATACTAATGGTGAAGGGACAGAAAACATGCAAGTCATCGATGAAAAACAAATTGCAATGTCAATAATGTGGTCAGAAGTTCATGAAGTTGTAGGGCTCCTTCGAGACAAAGGAGTAGCTGATGTTGACAGCTTTTCCGCTGTAATTAGATCATTTAAACACTCCCTGTCACCATTAGGGGAAGTGTTGAATAAAAATCAACAAATGGAGAAATTTCTGAATTGTACGGCATCTGAGGTAGTGACGATATTGCCACCAAAGAATTCGAAAAACAAGGGGACCGGAAAAGATTCTTTGTCGGCCAAAACAAAAGCAATGGTGTTGGCTAGGAAACCCAAACGTAAGTTTAAGAATTGCAAGAGAATGACAAATCACGACAAGAGAAACTTCCCTAACCCCTTCTCAGCACACACGCCATTGTGCGAAGGGTCGTCTGAACCAGAAGAGGATGAAGGAGAGGAGGAGGAAGAGCTGGAGTCAGAACAAGAATAGACGTCAGATCAGTGACAAGTGTTGCTCTATATATTTTGAGTGTGTAACTTAAAACTTTGATGTGCTATAACTGGAGCGGGCGATAAGGAATTGGTCTCATGGCAGCGTAACTTTGAACTGCAGTTGGTGTAACTTTTAGTAACACCAACGTTAGAGTTACACTGTCATAAGACCAAAATCTCTCTGTTTTATTAGATAGCCAAACATTGTGTTACTTGAACTTATTTTGATTACTTATGTTATTTCAAGTAATTACACTTATTTTCAAATAACGGTGTTAACATTTACACTTCCCATGTCAAAGACATTTACACTTCCAAAGTATCTTCACATTTACACATACTATATCCTCACATTTACACTTTGAATATCTTCACATTTACACTTCCAATTTAGTCAATTTTACACTTTATTTGTTCACATTTACACTTCTCCTATATTCACATTTACACTTCCTATTTGTTCACATTTACACTTTTTTTTTTCACATTTACACTTTACACTTGTCACCACACCACATTTACACTTCCCATGTCACCACATTTACACTGCATTCAATTTAATTTCAGTGTGTTTACATTCACACTTTCAGTATGATAAAGTTGACACTAACAGTGTTAACATTTACACTTTAAGTGTGTTAACATTTACACTTAAAGTGTAAATGTGACTAAATTACAAGTGTGATAACAGTTACACTTGCAATTTAGTCACATTTACACTTTGAAAAAACTGTGATTATAATCGCAAAAATAGTCAACCATTACACTTCATTAGTGTAATTTACCATTACACTTCATTCTTTGTAAAGCTTACACTTGCAAACATTGCCAACCAAAGTACAAAACATTCATTTCTAAGTTCAAGATTGCCAAACAAAATACATTTAAAAAAAAATATGTCCACAAATTGTTCACTTTTTCGATAACACAGCCTTAATTTTGCGCTTCTTTTGTAACTTGGCCCATAAATCTTCTTTTCCAAATGATAAACCCATTCAACTTTGCTTCAAAAATGTCTCTGTTGACATTTATGCCAGCTAGAACAAGCGTCGCCACCAACTCGACTACCAAGTACCATCGATTCCTCTTCCTCTCCAAGTCTGGATGCTCAAAAGGTTGACCCTCGTACATCAAAGATATACATCATACGAGAAAATCCCGATTTTGTTATGTTAGGAAGGGGTGTTTGGCGCCTGAACGGGATTTGCCGATGCTCAAAGCTAGTAATCTCATATCCCTGTCCGTTCGACATCCAAATAATCGCTAACACTAATGCCACTTGGCGAGTAACATTGCACATTTCAGATGATCCCGATTGGCATGATGTTGGTAGTCAAGGAGATCAACAGTTTGTTGTCCAAAATTTATACACACGCATGCAAAGTGCCCACCAATGTTGATGCCAGTGCGGAGATAAACTCGGCATTCAGGTTGAAAGTTTTATCACAATCCTGGATGAAGGTATCCCAAATGTGATACAGCCGATCGATCGGTGATGTCATTAGACTGTGAGCACCTTCACGTATATCCAAAAGCGCATGATACATTCTGTTCGAGAGAAGTGAGTGAGACTACATAATAAAATTAAGAACTAATGTATAACTTTTAGGCTTTGTGCGGGGGGGTGTACCATATGACGTATCCCAAAGAAGGCCATCCTAGGAAGTAAGTATTCAGAGACTCCAAATGGTTCAAAAAAACAGCCCACGACTCAATGACAACAGCGACATTACAACCTCAGGAAACATGGTCATGATGTCGGACCGGCGCAGCGCGGCATGCCTACTGTACCAAGAGATTGATTCGCTGCGATAAAACACACGTATAATAGTAAGCAATTGAGAAGTAGTTACAAATTAAATATCGTAACTAATTGGCCCTGTTATAAAAGTCTGGCAAGTACTAACGAATTTTCAAAGTTGTAGTCGTCTAACAAGCAATAGTCCGACGCATGCTTTCGACATGATCGAACACCCCTGACCAAGCTTTGATTGTTCCGTAAGAAGGTCGAGACAACAAGAGTCTGCGTACCAGCAGCCCCACAGTCAATTGAGCAACCCAAGCCATCCCCCCCGCCCCGGGGACGGCTCCTTACGGCTGACAAAGGTTGGCTACCTGACGACTGCGATGACGCTTGAACAACAACGAGGCTGCTTTCCGCCTGTATGGCTACAGGATTGACCACAGGGCTTCCTTCTACGCGTTTAGGGGGTGGGACTGCAACACGGGGACGTTTACGGTACGTAATCTCATCCTCATCGTCCAGACTCCGCTTCTGTGCAACATTGGAGACCGGGTTCAGACCTTGACCATACTTTTCCCTGAATTGGGTTATCCTTGCGCGAACGCTCTCCCTCACTTTGTTATGGTCACTCAGGATAAGAATTGATACCACTTCAGCCCGGACGATGTTGATAACGTCCATCTCACCAAAGGCGCAGTCAAATAGCTTCCCATTGAAAAGCAGCATGTGTATCATCATGTACACCCCGCAATCCAACGCAGAATAACCCGTACCTTGCCATTTAAATTCGACATTGACAAATTTGAACCCGGCAACCTTTGAACCTCTGACAAACCCTTTAGACTCCAGATACTCACCCATTAAATCACACTGTAAAAGGAATATAAAAAAAAAGTCAATTTAAAAACAGTGTTTACAATTCCAGAATACATAAACACTAAAAAACAAATTAAGGTATGCTATTTATAATTATTACCGCAATACGGGAAATTCCAAAATATGGAAGCTTCTCAAAATCATCGTCGTATAGACGGTTGATCGAGGCCATTTCGTGTTCACAATTAAGTATATGTGGTCGTTGGTCAATGGTCGATACAAAACACAATTTATACTTCACAAACAACTCTACAATTAGTAAAGAGGCAAGTAAAGGTCGGATCCCAAGGGACGGGTATTGAAATGAGAATTCTATTGTAACTAGTAGTGTCTAGGGGTGTCACAAATTGGGTTTGTGTAGAAGGTCACTAAACTAAAATAACAATGAAAATAAACTAGCAAGATGAATAAAATAAGGGGTGTAAACAATTGATTAAAAGCACTAGGATGTCATGGGATCATAGGGGAATCATGGGATATGATCATACAAACATGTTCTCAAATTATAAGCAAGCAATTATTGTTGTGATGGATTGAGTTGGGTTATGTCTTACAATCCTAGGAAAGTTTGGGTCCCGGAGCCGAATCGATTAGATTATACAACACCTACAAGTCGACTTAATCTTCCCTACTCAACAACATGCATGGTCTAATGAGACTCGAGTTGGGTTATGTCTTACAAGTCTCATTGAAAAGATAGGAGATGATAGTAAATGCAAGGATTCATAGGCTTAGCATTTCATCAGATATGACATGTGCATGTATTAAGATCAAAACAAGCAAGCAAATCAGATATGAAAGCATATTAGTTTAAGCATGAATCATTCCCCATGTTGGTTTCCCCTAATCACCCATTAAACCCTAGCTAAGAGACTACTCACTCATTATCATGTTGATCATGCTAGCAAGGTTGTCAATCATACCAACAATATGAAACATGATGAATAAATGAAAGTAATTAACAATAATTAAAAAGGGATTAAGAGATTATACCTACTAATGATTCCAATAATAAAGCAAGAATAATAGAAGTACTTGAATCCTAGATTGAGAGGTTGTCAATCTCCCAATAATAACCCAAATAATCTTCAATTACCCAAAATAAAGGAAGAACAAGAGAGAGATTAAAGAACTAAAACTTGGATTAAAACTTGATTAATACTTGATTACAATATTGAAGAGAGATTTGATTGATATTAACTACACTAATTATTGATAAGAAGAACATGCTCCTCTAATTAGCCTAATGGGGTATTTATAGTGAAAATTAGGGAGGATGCATTAGGGTTAACTAAGGGCTAAACTAGTAATTACACTTTTTAAGTTGAGCAAGGAGACTCCGGTATTTCCTGAGAGAAGGGCTTCTCTTTTCGTAGCTTGAAGAATGAAATCCGTCTTTGTCAGGGAATCCGTGCGGATTAGAGTCGGGACGGCCGGATTTGGGCTGTGCAATCCGAGCGGATTCAGGAGAGGGACGCTCGGATTGTTGTAGGGGAATCCGAGCGGATTCCAAGGAGGGACGCTCGGATTGTCTTTGGCTGGACGGGCGGATTGTCCGCAATCCGTTCGGATTGTTGGTCAGCGTCAATTCTTCTTCTTTTCTTCCCTTTTCTTCATAAATTCCTTGGGGATTTCCTTGGGGACGCAAGGATCCTTTCTCAACATTGTTCTTCTACTATGATATGTACAAAGGCCTTCTAGTCTTGTCTCTTCTTGATGCTTGGTCATTGAATACAATCAATTTAGCCTCGTTTTGCCATGAAAATGCAAGATTCTTACTCCTTTCCTACCAAGGGATCAAAATCTCAAACAATATGCAAAACAAAGAACTAAAGATAAGAAATGACCCAAATAGGCACTAAAAAGCATGGAAACAATGGTAATTCGGGGGCTAAATATGCGCCAATTATGGTCACATCAAATATCCCCAAACCGAACCTTTGCTCGTCCCGAGTAAAGAGGTGACAAAGACTAGGACCAAAACTAACCTATCCTAATAATAGCCGATATGAGACAATTAGCGGGTCTCACTCCGCCCCTTCAACTCACAACAAGACAACCATGAGGTAGGATGCCTTCTTGCAAGGCAAGGTGGGTCTTGCCAAAATGGCGACACATCCAAACATTAAAGCACATAAAATCACATAATGGATGCATCTACAAAAATAATAGCCACTTTCCTCATCTAAGTGGCGGAAATTATCTACAAGGGAAGCAATTCAAGGGTACACAATCCTTCATAGATGCAATTTGTTCAAACTACTAAGCCTAGAAGGATACCAATAAATCACCTCCAAAATGTGTCAAGCTAGGGTACCTTTGTCCTCAATCGTTAAATGCTTTTGTCAAGAGTAGACTCCCTATGGTGTTAGAAACACTGGAGGATCGCGGAATTCCCCCTCTTGCCTAGACAAGAAGAAGGGTCGTCCCATCTCTACCATGCACAAAAATGGATACGATGGATGAAGAGATCGATAGATGTTTGAGTTTCATTTTTGGGAGTTTGCTTTTGTTTTTGTTTTTCCCCCCAATTTCATGTGGCATATAACATTTGAGAACACTTTCTTTTTGCCATTTCTTTTTGATTTTTGGCATTTCAATACTTGACAACTTTTTGCATTTTCTTTTGAACATTTTCAAAGTCACCCCAATTAGTAACGAGGGTGCCTTGTATTTGAAGCTTAGGAGTCTATTTTTGCTCCTCTTTTCTTTTGATGCATTTTTGCAAACTTTCTTTCACTTTTCATTTCATTGAACTCAAATTGATTTCTTTTTTTTTTTTGTGCCCATTCCCTTTGATGACAAAAATATGGTAGAACATGGATGAATGATAGATGTATGCATGGTTTCAAGGGTCACCTTGGAATAAACGGTAGCCAAGGAGTTATCACACCACAAGGTACTCTTGACTAGGCCTTAAACCATGGGTCAAAGGATACTAGCATGACACATCCTAGGGTGTTTTACAAGTATTCTAACAAGCAAAGTCTTAAGAATAAAAAGAATCTACTAGGGCCTATATACACTTGTCAAGTTTCCCAAATAGACGGTTTCACAAAACTTTTCTAACATGCAAACTACATGCCATGATGCAACTTGCATATAAACATCCTAATGCAAATGATTCTACCAACTAATATGCCATATAAACTAAATGCAAGTCCTAAATTCACATTGTTGTACCGCATCAATCAAAATAAAGCCACATAGTCATTAACATAAAGAGGAAAAAGGAGATTGGAAAGATCATACCATGCGGTCTTCAATATCCTCATGTCTCGGATGTGGCGTAGTCAATCAAAGTGAACAAGGATAAAACAAACACAATATATACAAGACAATATATACAAAGGAAATGAACTTGTTTTTGGGTTTTCAATTTTCAAATTTTTATGATTTTTGAAATTTTTCAATTTTTATGGGTTTTTGAATAAAAGTTAAGTGTTAGAATTCCCATCCCCACACTAATATGGGCATTGTCCTCAATGGCCAAAATGATGGAAATTATGCAAAGATGATGCATGATTTCTATACTAAATGCAATTCTACACTAAGCTATACTACATGATGCATGGTTTTTGTTATGACGGAGAGGATAATTTAGATTACCTCCCGTTGTGTATGCATCAACTTCCCCAAACCAAATAAGACACTATTGCTAATGTCAAAGCATTGGGTAGTTCATGCACACACTATGCTATGCATGAAACTAGTTTTGTCATTTTGGATTTTTCAAATGGGAACAATAAAGAACACCTCAATGGTACCGAGGTGTGAGTCCTTTGATGTTGCTAGGACTAAACCAACAATGATCAAAATGAAATAAAATACAAAGAGATATAGACAAACCGTGGGGAAGTAGGAATCTCCAAGGCTTGCTAGTCCTCCATCATGCTATCATCATCATCACTTCCCTCATGAGAAGTGGTCACATTGCCACTTTCCTTGGCACTTTCTTCTTCACTTTCTTCCTCATCTTGTTCATCATCATCTTCACCATCTCTTTCTCCATCTCCACTTGCTTCTTCCTCAATATTATCATCAATTTCTTCACCATTTCCAACAACCTCATTGTCTTCCACCACGTCCCTAGATGCACCCGGAAACAAGGCTTCTTTATCCGCCCAACTAGGCAAAGGACAAGATGGATCAAGGAGTCCTTGCCTAGCTAAATGTAGGAGGGGAGGATATTGAGCCAAATATGCATTCTTCCGATCTTCATAAGCTTGCTTGTGCATTGCTTGCATAAGAAGAGTGACATAGTCTTTCCCAATTTCAACTCCTTCCGGTTTGAACTCTTCATACACAAAGGGGTAAGGCGGTGTAACAATGGAAGAGGAGGGGGTTTCATGATCACCCTTTTGTTGTTGAATGATGTACTCGGCTTCTTCGGATAGGGGAAGTAGATAGTTGGTCCGGTGGACACTTAGGCGACAAATCTTCGAGGGTAAGGTGAACGATCTAGCTTCACTAGTTAGCCATCCATATTTAGTGTCAAGGGGGTTATGGGCAACCCACTTGAACTTGTTAATCATAATGTGCATATTAATAAGATGGCCACCTTCCTTTGCTTTGTACTTCTTATCCTTATTGAAATTAGGATCAAAGTGCTTAGCTAGGACCGTGACTAGGCCGCCATTTACAATAACGGTCGTACCCTTCTTCCCATTATCAACATTAAGCCATCTATCAACCAATAGCCTCAAAGAATTGAAAGGCTTGGTGTGAATTCTTCCAACATTCAAAGCTGATTCAAGGAGAATAAAATCAAGTCTTGTGAAATGATTGGTGTCTTTCCTAGCAATTATGGTATTTCCCACAACTTTGTGCCATACTCTTATGCCCGGATGATGGACCAAAAGAGCACGACAAGCATGAAAATCATCAAATTTCTTCCCGGAGATTGCCTCCCAAAGAGGCTCGGGGTCATACTTTCCATAATGCTTAAGATATCTCGATTCATCGCTAAGACCCAAAATTTCACCCAATTCCTTAAAGGTAATGCGTCTACTAATGTTAGCTAGACGAAACTCAAGATTTTCCCTATCCTCAACTTTGGTAACTTTTAAAGAACTTAAGAATTCCAAGACAAGGGAAGGGTATGTCGATTCCTTTGTTTCAAACAATTTCTTCAAACCCATGGCATTGAAAAAGGCTTTTGTTTGTTCAAGAACACCCAATTTCTCCAAGGCATCTTCACATATGAATTTGGTGGATTGAATTGATTTCATAGCAAACTTGACAAATGTATTTCTATGGGTATCGGAAATAAAAGTTACCTCCGGATAATGCAAGAGTTGATCGATTACCGGAGTAGAAGGTGATGCTCCCATAGAAGTTTGTTGTTGTTGTTGCACTTCCAAGTTTGGTGTTGATACCACCATTGCCAAAGCTTTCTTTGTTTGGAGAGCTTTTTGCCTTTGAGAGAGAGCCTTTGCCTTTGGTGCCTTTGTTGCTCCCTTTGTCCTTGCCATTTGATGAACTAACCAAGAAAAGAATCAAAAATCTTCAATTTGTAGAATGCCCAAATCGATTTGAAGGTGAAAGGCTTTGCCTTTATGAAATCAAAAATCGACTCAAAGGTTGAAGATTTTGTTCTTGGTTTTGATTTTTATTGAAGATGGAGTGATTGATTTGTTGTTTGAAGGATGGTTTGATTTGATTTTGGTGGATTTTGTTGAGGGTTTTTGTTTTTGTGATGGAGAGGATGAGGGTTTTGATGTTGTGGGTAGTGTTTATGAATGAATGAATGAAGGAATGAAGGTGGGAGGGTATTTAAAGAAGTCGAAATTTTCGAAAACGCAGGGGCAATCCGTGCGGATTAGGCTCAATCCGTGCGGATTCTGCAGCTTCAAAATTTTCGAAGCTCGCCTAAAGACGGGCGGATTCTGGGAATCCGCTCGGATTCTTCCGTGATGGGACGGGCGGATTTGCTTCGGGACGGACGGATTTCAGATCCCGAGAGAAATTTCTTTGTTTTCTTCAGCTGCAAAGACGGGCGTCTTCTTCACAAGACGGACGGATTCTATGAGACGGGCGTCTTTCCAGAAATCCGCTCAGATTCTTCAACAGTCAAGAAATTTTCAATTTCAGCTCATCGGACGGCGTCTTTTGGTCGGGGCGCTCGGATTGTTGAAGACGGCGGATTTGGTACAATCCGCTCGGATTCTCAGTCCTTTGTACCCGGATTCATTCCATTCGTGCACAATGCATTTCCCTTTACCATTCTTCCATTCTTCTTCAAATCTTGTGTTCTTCATTGTGGGGGCACTACTAAGGCATGAATAGCCTAGGCAATTGCCATCCCCACACTAAGGTAAGGCACTACACATCAATTGAAATCGTTAGTCCCTCCCTCACTTCTCTCTTACATGACAATTATTTTGATCAAAGTAAATAAAAATCCAAAAATGACAAAAAATGCAATACAGAAATTGAAATGTAAGTTAGGGAGTTAGAAATATTTACAAGTGGTGGTTTAGGGAGGACTCCACCAAACTCTCATTCTTGATGAGATGTCAAGGGGGCATGTTCAAGGTGTTGTTGATGTTGCTCAACACCTTGAAGAAGTAATCAAAAGTTTGTTCATTATTGTGGTAGAGGTCCTCAATAGACCGTGGCCCTTATTGTTGATCATGATCGATGGCATGCCCAATGTAGGGATTAAAAATCCCTTCAAACTCGTCGTCCCAAAGACCACAAACTTCATTGAGTTGATCATTGAAAATCTCTTGCTTAGATGGAGACAACTCTCCCAATTTCTTCTCTTGGCCAATGAGGCCATCCTCTTCTTCCTTGGTTGATTTTGATGAGCTTTGCAAGCTCTCCTTGTCACAATTCACTTGCTCTTTGAATGGAGCATCTTCAATTTTCTTCCTCCATTGGAGTTCCGATTTCTTCCTTTCATCTTTTCGGCTATAATGATCAATCATGAAACATGGCTCATGTAAACGAGGAGCTCTCATGGTTTTGTCAAGATTAAAAGTTATGCTTTCATCTCCCACTTCTAGAGTGAGCTCTCCATGTTTCACATCAATCACCGCACCCGCGGTGTGTAGGAAAGGTCTTCCTAAGATGATTGGAATGTTGGAATCTTCCTCCATATCAACAATGACAAAGTCTACCGGGATGAAAAACTTCCCAATTCGCACGGGGACATCTTCCCATATCCCTAATGGTGTCTTCGTCGATCTATCGGCCATTTGAAGTGTGATATTGGTGCATTTAAGCTCTCCCATTCCCAACCTTTTACTCACCGAGTACGGCATGACACTCACACTAGCCCCTAGATCACATAAGGCTTTGTTGATCGTCGTGTCGCCAATGGTACACGGTATTGAGAAGCTTCCCGGATCCTTTAACTTTGGAGGTGAACTCCCTTGAAGTATTGCACTACTCACCTTAGTGAAGGCGATAGTCTCAAGTTTCCGGATCGACTTCTTCTTTGTGAGGATATCTTTCATGTACTTCGCATAGGCCGGAACGTGATTGATTAATTCCGTGAAAGGAATTGAGACTTCTAAGTTCTTCACAATTTCCATGAACTTTCCAAGTTGATCGTCAAATTTGGGCTTGGCTTGACGACTTGGAAAAGGAAGTCTAATCACAATGGGCTCCTTTTCTTTGGCCTTGTCTTCATTTTTCTTTGAACTTTCTTCTTTTGATGATTCCCCTTCTTTGGGGCTTTGCACAATTTCTTCCTTTTCACTAGCTTGCACAACTTCATCCTCAACTTGCTTCTTTGGTGCTTCATACCTTGTACCACTTCTCAAGTGAATGGCACTAACCGTTTCATGTCTAGGGGGATTACTTTGAGGTGGTAATTGCCCCTTTTGTCTTTGTGAGCTTGAAGATGCTAGTTGAGTCAATTGTTTTTCCAACATCTTGGTGTGAGCTAGAATGTTGTTGATGGTGGTGTCTTTTGCTTGGCTATCTTTTTGCATTTGAGTGAAAAATTCTTGTTGATTCTTTTGCATTTGGAGGACCGCTTTTTGGACATCAAAACCTTGGTCATTTTGGTGATTGTATGGATTTTGATTTTGGTAACCTTGGTTTTGATTGTAAAAGGGTCTTTGATTTTGGTTTCTCATGGGTGGTGGAGTGTATGTTGTTTGAGGGTTTTGAACATTTTGGCTTTTGTATGAGAGATTTGGATGGAATTTGGTGTTTTCATTGTAAAAATTTGAATAAGGGGTACCACTTTTGTAAGTTTGGAAAACATTAACTTGTTCGGTTGTTCCCCTACACTCACTTGGGTCATGACCCAAAGTTCCACAATTCTCACATATCCCACTTGGGATTGATGAGGATGCCGTCATGGCATTGACATGATGCTTTGATGATTTCGAGTTTTCCTCAAGTCTAGCTATAGCTTGTTCAAACTTCAAGTTGATTGTGTCAATGTGAGCACTAAGTTGAGCACCCAATTGAGTAACGGAGTCCACTTCATGCTTTCCTCCTCTAGTAGCCTTGCGAGGTCTACTATATTGTGAATTATGGACCGCCATTTCCTCAATCTTGTTCCATGTTTGATTGTCATCAACTTCGGTGAACATTCCATTTGATCCCATATTGAGAATGTTCCTTGAATCTTCATATAAACCGTTCCAAAATTGTTGCACTAAAAACCATTCGCTAAGTCCATGGTGAGGACATGAGCGACAAACACCTTTGAACCGCTCCCAAGCTTCATACAAAGATTCTTCATCCCTTTGCTTAAAACCCGTAATTTGAGCTCTTAGCATGTTAGTCTTTTCCGGTGGGTAGAATTTTTTGTAGAAAGCTAGAGCTAACTTCTTCCAAGAATCTATTCCAAGGGTGGCCTTATCAAGGCCCTTCAACCATTGCTTTGCGGTGCCGATTAACGAAAAAGGAAATAAGACCCATCTAATTTGGTCTTGAGTCACGCCCGTTTGAGAGATAGCATCACAATAATCGCAAAAGGTTTCCATATGAGAATGAGGGTCCTCACTAGGCATTCCCACGAATTGGCTCCTCTCAACTAATTGGATGAAGGCGGATTTGGCAATAAAATTACCGGTGAGATGTTGTGGTGTAGGAGTACCATTTGGTAGATTCTCCTCGGTGGGTATAGAGTGTGACGAGAATTTAGGCATTGTAGGTGGATATTGTGGGATATTGTGTAATGGGTTTTCTTCTCCTTCTATTGCGAAAGGATTGACAAACTCACTAATGGGTTGAACAACTTCACCAACACCTCTCAAATTCCTCCTAACAAGTCTCCTATTATTCGTCAAGGTTCTTTCGATTTCACGGTCAAAAGGTAACAAATCACTTTGTAACCTTCTAGACATGCAAAATATCAAACAACTCAAAAACAATTAGAACAAACCTTGAGGATTTTTACTTCCTCAAGGCGAAGAAAGACACAACTAATAACAAAAAGGAAATCTAAATCAAACAAACACCGTCCCCGGCAACGGCGCCATTTTTGATCGAGGCCATTTCGTGTTCACAATTAAGTATATGTGGTCGTTGGTCAATGGTCGATACAAAACACAATTTATACTTCACAAACAACTCTACAATTAGTAAAGAGGCAAGTAAAGGTCGGATCCCAAGGGACGGGTATTGAAATGAGAATTCTATTGTAACTAGTAGTGTCTAGGGGTGTCAGAAATTGGGTTGGTGTAGAAGGTCACTAAACTAAAATAACAATGAAAATAAACTAGCAAGATGAATAAAATAAGGGGTGTAAACAATTGATTAAAAGCACTAGGGTGTCATGGGATCATAGGGGAATCATGGGATATGATCATACAAACATGTTCTCAAATTATAAGCAAGCAATTATTGTTGTGATGGATTGAGTTGGGTTATGTCTTACAATCCTAGGAAAGTTTGGGTCCCGGAGCCGAATCGATTAGATTGTACAACACCTACAAGTCGACTTAATCTTCCCTACTCAACAACATGCATGGTCTAATGAGACTCGAGTTGGGTTATGTCTTACAAGTCTCACTGAAAAGATAGGAGATGATAGTAAATGCAAGGATTCATAGGCTTAGCATTTCATCAGATATGACATGTGCATGTATTAAGATCAAAACAAGCAAGCAAATAAGATATGAAAGCATATTAGTTTAAGCATGAATCATTCCCCATGTTGGTTTCCCCTAATCACCCATTAAACCCTAGCTAAGAGACTACTCACTCATTATCATGTTGATCATGCTAGCAAGGTTGTCAATCATACCAACAATATGAAACATGATGAATAAATGAAAGTAATTAACAATAATTAAAAAGAGATTAAGAGATTATACCTACTAATGATTCCAATAATAAAGCAAGAATAATAGAAGTACTTGAATCCTAGATTGAGAGGTTGTCAATCTCCCAATAATAACCCAAATAATCTTCAATTACCCAAAATAAAGGAAGAACAAGAGAGAGATTAAAGAACTAAAACTTGGATTAAAACTTGATTAATACTTGATTACAATATTGAAGAGAGATTTGATTGATATTAACTACACTAATTATTGATAAGAAGAACATGCTCCTCTAATTAGCCTAATGGGGTATTTATAGTGAAAATTAGGGAGGATGCATTAGGGTTAACTAACGGCTAAACTAGTAATTACACTTTTTAAGTTGAGCAAGGAGACTCCGGTATTTCCTGAGAGAAGGGCTTCTCTTTTCGTAGCTTGAAGAATGAAATCCGTGCTGTGCAGGAATCCGTGCGGATTAGAGTCGGGACGGCCGGATTTGGGCTGTGCAATCCGAGCGGATTCAGGAGAGGGACGCTCGGATTGTTGAGGGGGAATCCGAGCGGATTCCAAGGAGGGACGCTCGGATTGTGCTGGCTGGACGGGCGGATTGTCTGCAATCCGTTCGGATTGTTGGTCAGCGTCAATTCTTCTTCTTTTCTTCCCTTTTCTTCATAAATTCCTTGGGGATTTCCTTGGGGACGCAAGGATCCTTGTCAACATTGTTCTTCTACTATGATATGTACAAAGGCCTTCTAGTCTTGTCTCTTCTTGATGCTTGGTCATTGAATACAATCAATTTAGCCTCGTGTTGCCATGAAAATGCAAGATTCTTACTCCTTTCCTACCAAGGGATCAAAATCTCAAAGAATATGCAAAACAAAGAACTAAAGATAAGAAATGACCCAAATAGGCACTAAAAAGCATGGAAACAATGGTAATTCGGGGGCTAAATATGCGCCAATTATGGTCACATCAACGGTTGTCCAAATACTCTATCTGCTCGGAAACGAAGTTTATGCATGCGCAGCTGTAATGATCATTATTGCCAGATAAGATCGGGATGAAGACCTGGCGGATGTGACAACAAAGACATAAAAGATACACTCAGTAAAATTTCACATTTACACTTTCAATAATTCGTCACATTTACAGTCCCTGTGTCATGACATTTACACTTTCCATATATTCACATTTACACTATATATGTCATGACATTTACAGTTCATATTTAGTCACCTTTACACTCCCTATGTCATAACATTTACACTTCACTATATCTTACATTTACACTTCCTGTGTGATGACATTTACACTTTCCATATATTCACATTTACACTTTATATGTGCTGACATTTACACTTCCTATTTAGTCACCTTTACACTCCCTATGTCATCACATTTACACTTTATATATAATCACATTTCCACTATACATCATGGCATTTACACTTCACTATGTATCACATTTACACTTCATATTTCATTACATTTACACTTCACAATATCTCACGACATTTACAGTTCACTATGTCTCACATTTACACTTCATATGTCATGACATTTACACTTTACATATATTCACATTTACACTTTATATGTGCTGATATTTACACTTTTTATTTAGTCACCTTTACACTCGCTATGTCATCACATTTACACTTTCTATATAATCACATTTACACTATACATCATGACATTTACACTTCACTATGTATCACATTTACACTTCATATTTCATGACATTTACACTTTCTTCTTAATCACATCCAGGCATTTACACTTTCTGTGAACATCACATATACACTTTCGGTGTGATGACATTTACACTTCAAAATAGGTCACATTTACACTTACCATATCAGATCCAAGTTGAAATGGAGAGAAACAGGATTGAATCCAAGCATCCCACCCAGCCCAGATTTCGTCCTTTTTGTCAAGAACAATTCCTTTCTTCTTGGCTTTCCAAATATCCAGTGCAGGGCTCTGTTCAAACGAAGGGCAGCGCTATTAAATTTAGACACTTACGTTACAATTAAATTCGAACTATAAAAATTGCATTGAGTGAGGATAGGACAAGTACGGTGTGACTAAGCCCGAAGAAACAACGAGAGGATGCAACTGGTGCAGTTTGGTCATACATCATCTTATTGATTAGTAGGCACCAACAATCGATTACAGAATTCATAACTTCCTGTCCAGGTTCAAGGGTTAACATGTCTTTCCGTGACACGAAGAAAAAGTCTGAAAAAACTGCCAATTCTTCCCTACAAAAAAAAGAAAAAATTATATAAGGCGAACATGGTTACGACAACATATAAGTATTAATATGTTTGACATAGAAATTAATCGACTCACCCTTTCAACCAAACTTCTGATTTGTTAAATACGTAGTCCAGGACGTATTTCCTTTCCTTAAAAACACCCCTAAATAATTTCTTATTCAATTTACGCAGGGTCTACAAAACAAAGCCCTGCTTGGGCATGGGTTCCCCACAATCCGTGGTGCAAGTCAGATTCTCAGGGACCACTTCCATGCACTGTAAGGGCTCAGGTGAATGAAATAGGAAAGGGTGGTGATCCATATTACTCCGGGGGACATAAATTTCCCGACCATCCGCAGGAACGGCTAGTTCAGAAGGGCCTGCCGCATCAGTCGTTCCAAAATCCTCACCTGGAACACCCTTCAATGCCTAAGCTAGCTCTGCAGTAGATATAAACGTACACTGAAATTCCGGCAACTTAAACTCAGAGGAAGGTGCTTCAACAACCACCTTATCTGCTCCCTCTGCAACATCCATGGGCTTGTCATCATTCTGAAATGAACCAGGACAACCGGGTTGTACAGTAGGGCGCTCACCTTGCTCGTTGACCATGCCACTACCAATCTCTAACCCTTCTTGCGATGCATCTTCACGGACTGTGGTCGAAACAACGCCAGGCTCACCATCCGGTGCTTTCGTATCACTAACTTGGCGTCGGTCAACGGGCTGTTCCACTCCCGGTCCACCGCTAACATCCACAGCCTCGCCAGGCACTAGTCCAACCACGAGTGGTTCGGGCTCACGGCAGGGCCCCTGATCTTGGGGCGGCTCCATGTCCATGCCCTGCACAGCCTCATCCTAGACTGTCGGTGCACCGCTAACATCCACATCCACGCCAGGCACTAGTCCAACCACCACTGATTCAGGCCCACGGCGGGTCCCCTGATCTTGAGGCGGCTCCATATCCATTCCCTGCACAGCCTCGTCCTGTTCTCTCGGTGCACCACCCTGTGCCACTTCACTGTCACCGCTGTCTGACAACTTTTTTCAGCGCGTTATCAATATCAGTTGTCGCTATAAATTTCAACTGAAATGAAGATTATCCATCTTCAATTGACGAGACTACCACATCCGCATCCACCTTGTTTGCTACTTTTGAAAAAGACGCCTCCCCTTCACTAGAAACAGGCCCCCTGTTCTTGAGCCGCCCCATATCCATACCCCCGCACAATCTCATCCTCACCTATCTCGTACGCGACCCTCTGCCGCTTCACCACCACCATGACCAATATCTGTCAAACCTTGCAGCGCGTTCTCAATATCAGTAGTCGAAATAAATTTTAGTTGAACTGAAGATGAACCATCTTCAGTTGACTGACCTACCACATCCGCATTAACCTTATTCGTTGTTTCTGACGTACACTTCTCAACAACATGTTCAGCTTTCTCAGGGGCACCACTAGTGTCAGGCACTTCCCCTCCCAAACTTTCCTGCTCCTCGTTCAATGAGGGCTTTGTGTAAGCTTCTTCAACTTCATCCGGGCTATAAATTTTCTCTAGAATCTGCCGATCAGTTAATTGATTCAATTCGTCGGTTAAATCTAGCCCGCATTCCTCTTCCTCTCGTCGACAAGCTTCGTTAAGTTCAGCAGTGTTGTAGAAATCAGCGGTCTCCATTACCTGTGACATCGCCGCATCACCTACTTTATCACCCAAATCAGAATCTTCTGCAAGTGATACATGCTCTACAGTAGGCGTAAACTCGAACTTAGGAACCTTGGTCTTTTTTTTCTTGCTTGCCTTTGTTTTTTTCTTGGCCACCTTCCCAACATCTGAGAATGAGGGAGCTTTATCATTATACTTCTTCATTTGGGAAGCTAAATTTCCAACTTCTTCAACATATTCCTTCACCTTTGCACCTTCAAAAAAAGCTTGCGTCGCTTGTGACGGAACAAGATCGATTGAAGAAGTAGCACTGTTGTTAAATTCTTAAGCATTGCAAACCGCATCCGTATACCAGGAATAGAAGGCCACGGCGTTCCTTTGAATCTTCAAGTACAGCTCGTGTACACCCTACAGTTGGTAACAAAAAAAGATTTAAGAGTCTAGATACACAAAATATACCTGCTCAATATATATATATATATATATATATATATATATATATATATATATATTAAAAAAAATATGCGATTAATAAAACATTCATAACATAAATCTTACATTTACAGCCCTAGCTTTCAACTCATCGTCATCTTCAACACCGGGAGGGAGTTCAATCTGAATAAACTTCTTATCGGTTGATATACCCGACGTTGAAATCATAAGAGGCGTAGGGCTTGCCAATGGCGCCTTGGGCGCGCCAGCTATAGCCAACATCGTATTACCAGTGTCCTTCTCATCAGGGGTCTTGTTTTGACATCGCGGGTACTTCACCCTCGACAAAGTTAGTCGACCCAGTGGACCCACGTCCAGCTCATCCTTTAACCTCTTCGATAGAGTTTTCAGATCCCAATGCTGAATAAGTGGAAGGCCATCTGGGCAACTCTTGCCACGGTAATCATACCGCTGAAAATAAGTAATCATAAGGAAAGGGATACAACCAAGCAGATGTGACTGCACGCTGCGAGCCTCGGCTACAGCATTAGCTAAACATTCTAATACATACGAGCACCAGTCATACTCCGGTATGGCACTCACATCTTCAACCACTTTCAAAAGTTTGATTTCAATGCCGTTGTTCAATGTCGGCGCAAGGAATGATGAAATGCTAAGAAGCACAAACAGGCGGCATAATTCATCACCTCCATCTTTGAATTGGTCTGACTCAATATAATTGAAGACGTCTCCTAAAGGAATAGAATCAGAATTTGATTTCACTTTGAACTTTTTGCGCCACAGTTGTTTTATGCGCACATATTTTTCATCTTTAGCACCAGGCATATGTCCAATAGGTACTATTTCCATCTCCCTCTCACCAACAGGTAACATGAAACAGCCATAGACATCATACTTAGTAACCATAAACTCCTTCAACTCCGATGCCCTGAAAACATGAGAACCATCGCTAAAAGCCTCAAGAAATTCAGGAATATGTGAAAGCGGAAAAGTTCTGAGTTTAAGATGAAGCAGCCCCCCAAATCCAATCCTCTGTACAGCGGCTCGTTGGGCAATGTTAAGCTTACTAATAAGCTTGTGAAGCCGGTTGGGGGCGACACTTAACGGAAACAGTAGGGGTAACTTGTGGTTGTTCTTCGCTTCCAGGTACTTCTCCATCAGATACCATCTGAATCAGGAACAAAAAGTACATAAGAAATGCACAATATCAGTCAACCTATAACAGTCTACACATTTACATTTACACTTACTCTATCCTCACATTTACACTTCCAGTATCTTCACATTTACACATCCAATTTAGTCATATTTACACTTTTTTGTTCACATTTACACTTCTCCTATCCTCACATTTACACTTCCAGTATCTTCACATTTACACTTCCAATTTAGTCAGATTTACCCTTTATTTGTTCACATTTACACTTCTCCTACACTCACATTTACACTTCCATTATCTGCACATTTACACTTCCAATTAGTCAGATTTACCCTTTATTTGTTCACATTTACACTTCTCCTACACTCACATTTACACTTCCATTATCTTCACATTTACACTTCCAATTTAGTCAGATTTACCCTTTATTTGTTCACATTTACACTTCTCCTACACTCACATTTACACTTCCATTATCTTCACATTTACACTTCCAATTTAGTCAGATTTACCCTTTATTTGTTCACATTTACACTTACTCTATCCTCACATTTACACTTCCAGTATCTTCACATTTACACTTCCACTTTAGTCATATTTACACTTTTTTTGTTCACATTTACACTTCTCCTATCCTCGCATTTACACTTCCAGTATCTTCACATTTACACTTCCAATTTAGTCAGATTTACCCTTTATTTGTTCACATTTACAATTCTCCTACCCTCACATTTACACTTCCATTATCTTCACATTTGCACTTCCAGTTTAGACAGATTTACACTTTATTTGATCACATTTACACTTCTCCTATCCTCACATTTACACTTCCAGTATCTTCACATTTACCCTTTATTTGCTCACATTTACACTTCTCCTACACTCACATTTACACTTCCATTATCTTCACATCTACAGTTCCATTTTACTCAGATTTACAGTTTTAGTGTTCATGTTTACACTTACTCTATCCTCACATTTACACTTTGAATATCTTCACATTTACACTTCCAATTGAGTCAGATTTACACTTTATTTGATAACATTTACACTTCTCCTATCCTCACATTTACACTTTTTATTTGTTCACATTTACACTTTTTTTTGGTTCACATTTACACTTGGGCTGTCCTCACATTCACAGTCCCAATTACATCACATTTATAATCCCCAAAAACAGGCTCGATTAAAACCCTAACAAATACATTGACACTACCCATCAATTCAGATTTACACTATGAATTTAATTAAAAATTCAAACACGCAATAAAATCACATAAATTGAAACACGCAATATAACAATTACGACTCAAGCATAATTTGCAAAATTAAAAAATTACAACAAAGAAAAGAATAAAGGATGATCAATGAATTACCTTCAAAGTGAGGTAAAGAAACAAAGATAGGAACTACAAGGGTTTGAATGCGATAAAATATAGAAAAGTAAATGGAATTGTTGTATTTGGTAAGCAAGAGAAATGGAACAGTAAGGAATAGAAAAGAAATGAAGAAATGTGAGATGAAAGACAAGAATAAGGAAGGACGGTTTTTTGAAATTATGAGGAGGTTGTATGAGATAGTGGAGGGAAGTTGAATAACGTGCAAGTGACTGATGGAGGAACATACATGCGAGAATGGAACAAAGAAGTCTAACACCTAAGGAGAGAGGTAATTAGTCTACATATTATTATAATGTTATAAGTTGCTTTTTGGTGTAATCTTAGCCATTCATCCTCACAATCTAAGGGCTCTAAATGGGACTTATGGACTTAATGACTTAAGGTGGACTCACTTGATCCTTTATATATATATATATATATATATATAAATATATATATATATATATATATATATATATATATATATATATATATATATATATATATATATATAATCAAGTTGAAACGCTGTGGATGCGCCACGTGTCAAGCCATCATTAAATGCAAGTATTAATTATTGCTGAACATTAAATATAAATATAATAAATGCTACATAAATCTCAGCAAAGTATTAATTAAAATTTAATAAATGTATTATAAAATTACAAATAAAAATTACCGTGATTTATTTTAAATTTATATAAAATATTTTTTTGATAAAAATTCTAAAATGTAAATCACTACCTTTATTGCGAAAAATGCTTTAAATTGAGTATACTTTTCATTATATTTATTGAAATATTTTGATATGTATAGATGATTAAAGTGAGTGTCTCACATTGCGTTACATTAACTTAAAGAAAAATATTTTGAGAAAGTTATAATACTTAGACCATTAAATCCATCAAGAAATATATATTTGGATGAATTATTGTATTTATTAAAAACAAAACTTAAAATAACTACTAAGAGATATGTTTTTATAATGTGATAATGAAAAAAAAAATATTGGACAAGTGATAGTGTGATAACGAGTGAGAAAACTGAAAATTTATGAAAAACTTAATGAAAAACAATTGAGATTTAAGAGATTTTAATTAATGTGATAATGAGTGGAGATTTGTACTTGAATGATGGCTTTTTGGACTTTTTCGAGTAAGTTAAAATGGGGTTTTAAGGCGACTTGATATTTATCTTAGAAAAAAGTTAATATTTTGGTACTGATTTCTAATTATTGATTATATTGATACTGATTATGAAAAAGGGTCATTATATTACTCCCTCTGTACCATACAAATGGTAATATGGTAAAAAAAAATGGGGGTTTTAAGAAAAAAGGGTAAAAGAAGGGGTAAAGATGAAATAAAATAGGCGGGGTATGTAATTGTGGGTTTAATTGTGAGTTGGTATGTGGGGTATGTAGTGACATTTTATGTAAATATTAAATGGATATAAGGATAATTTGGTAATGTGGTGGGCCAAATAAGGATTATTACCATTGGTGTGGTACGATCGTATTAGGTAAGTGTTACTATTGATCTGGTATGAAGGGAGTACTATTTATCAATTAACCTTATTTTATATATAGTTGTTTCAAAAAAATAAAAGGTACAAATTTAATTTTCTTATAAATATAATGTTTTGATACATAGCATATGCAAGAAATACACAACCAAAACATTCAAATAAGTTCAGCTTTGACCATATATGTTTGATACATAAACATCACACGTTATACATTAAAAATTGAAAAATGCATCAAATTATATTCACATCGTTTTGAACAAATATTAATTGATTTGGAACATAACGTATAGTAAAAGGATCTAACTTAAAAACTTAATGTTGATTGTTGCATTATTCGAATAAATTTATTTTAATTAATATGATATTTGATAAATCACATAACGTTTATTATGAATAGCTAAGAAACTGTATGTATTTTATTTTAAAACAATGAAGTTAAACCTAAAAAAATAACAGTTGAGAAAGTTAATTTATTTTTATTTATAATTAAAGATATATATGAATTATATTTTTTTTCAATTATAATAATAAAATTTTCAAACAGGTCGCGCAAAGCGCGGGATACTACCTAGTATATATATAAAACTGTGCTGGGAAGATGTGGATACGACATGTGGCAATTCAGCCATAAATACACCATTAATGACAGCTTATTCATTAATTACAAAAAATAATGTAGCATATATATATATTAACAACAATTTAATAAAATTATTTATTAAACTAAAGTAAATAAGTATAATATAGTTAAGTTTAAAAATATTTTGAGAAAAATTACGAAGCTAATGTTTTTAAATTTAGTACGAAAAATGCTTTCTTACGAGTATAATTTTCATTGGAGTTATTAAAATATTAAATTTAATGAATGTCTTCCGTATAAATAAATATATTATGTATATTGCACATTTCCTATATCTGTATATAAAATTAAGTTGAGAAGGTATAAATGTGATATGTGGCATATAAATATATTTTTTAAATTAATTATTAAAATAAGCAATCACTTAATTACTTAAATACTTTGTATATTCACACTACCACAAAATTGTCTAGAGACATTAAGCAAGTTTGACAAGGCAATTACATGCCTATGAGTCAAGTCTAATAGAAAGTTCGGATTTGACATGTGATATTTACATTTTAAAAAAAAAAATCTATCCAAATGATATTACACTTATATGCGTGCCATCCTAATCCATAAGGTCAATATATATTTTCAAGATATTAGTAATGAGAATTTGCTTGATTTTATGTATACATATAATCAATACAAGTTTTTATTTCCAAGATATTCAAAGAAATATGAAAGCTTTATATTCAATGAGCAGTCTTCTATGGCTTTTGAGTTTTGACACATTGAAGTATTCAAAGCTTTATTTGTTGTAGTGCGTATATATTCAATGTCTCTTTAAGAGTACACCCTATAAATATCGTATATGCTAAATCCCGCACATAGTTTTACTATTTCCCGCACACTTTACCTCACTATTCCTTCATTGCCCCTCTTAAGAAAAAAGGAAAATCAGAGAACAAACCCCCACCCTTTGACCTTCCTGACCACCCATCCTCCAACTACCGCCCTACACCATCCGCGACGACCACCCTGCTCCTTGCAACCATTACAACCAGCCTTGTCGTGGTTCCGAATAATCGTTCTTCCCCTATTCTTCCTTCCGCAATCTATCCCGTAATGATTTTATACATTTAATCGTACATCTTAAAATTTTCGAACTTCGATTGTTAAATGGTGAATGTTATACACTCAATTTTGGGGGTTTTTATTATGAATGAGTCGATTGTTTTTTGCATTTGTGTTTTGTTATTAAATCAATTTTACTAGGGTTAGTTCATAATCTACATTGCAATTCAATTAGGGTTTGTGTTGTTGAAGGTGGTGGTAGTGGGTGATGGGGCGTCATCAACGGCAGATGCTGTAGGGGAGGGCGTCGTCGACGACATCGTCTGCAGTGGAGGGTGGTGGTTATAGGGGAGAGCGCGGTGGTTATAGAGGTGGCTTTGGTGATTTGGGCAGCAGATTTGGGGGAAGGAAGGTGGTGCGATGGCAAGAGGTGGATGGCGGTGGATGACGGTGGCTGTAGGGGATAACGCCGGTTCTAGGTAGGTTCTAGTAGGGGTAGTCAGAGCTTGGGTGGGGGTTGTAGGGTGTGGTGTGTTAGTGTTTTGTTTAATTTCTTTTTCTCTCTTATTTTGTTTATTTGTGGGTAAAAAATGAGAGGGATAAAGTCGGAACAAGTTTGTAATTTGTGTAGGATTAAGTAAAGTTGCGTGCGGGATTTAGCACGTCCCATAAATATAGAATTCTTTTTCACATCACACCATTTCATTATGTACACTTTTCAAAAGAAAACTATTCTACTTCAGTTTCTGATTTTTATATTTTCCTAAATTATGAAAAAAAGATGGGTAAAACAATAGTAAAATGTCCAAGTGATATGCTTACATCCTTTTATCACACAAAAGGTTGATGATTTGTAACTGAATGGTAGATATGGTAGTCTTTTATTCAAAACTCTATGAATTTTATTATGCTCTACTCAAAAGTTAAAATCGAGAGTGTGCGGTGTATGACTGCAATGTGAAAGTTCGAGAATACAGATTGCGAGACGGTATCAATGGAACAAGTAAGAAAAAGAAAATTAGCTTGAAATTTTTGCTAGGAAATCCTTAATTAGACCAATAATTGGCTCCGTTACCGGCGGAAGTGTGTCGAGAATTTTCTGCTCAATATTAGATAAGCAAAGGGATCAAACAAATACGCTGTACTCCTTAAATATGTAACATGTAAGATTCTTCGTTAATTTCTTCGTTAATTTCTTCGTTTTTGCTATAACTTTAACCAATACTTTTGAAATAAATTTGCACAATTTTTTCCGATACGGTATTCCTTTTAATTTTTTTACGGGATATTCCCCCCTTCTTATCCATTTGTTTATTTTTATTCTTTGTGTGAAGTATTTAAAATAAACAAATGATTGGGACGGATGAGACGGAGGAGTATATAGATATGCTATTCATACTTTCAAAATCTAACACGGAGTATTTTTTTTTGTATTATTCTTGATAGTAATATTTGAATCATTGTCAAATAAATGATCGGTATTGTGAGTATAAGAGGGAAATTTTAAGTAGTTACCACAAGGATGTTAAAAATTTAAAATGGTTAGAATGTAACTTCAAAATATTTATAATTGTTCCGAAGATTTGAAAAATATTTAGTAGAGTTGAACTTTGAAAAAAAAAAGGTACAAAACTATGCTCAAAGTGTTGGGTCTAAAATATTGCTTAAAACTAAATTGGAAGATTCAACATTAAGTATATTAAAAAATTTAAACGCTTATGATATAGGAGTAACTTTTAAGTTATTTATGTTTCTATTAGTATTTGAAAAATCTTACGTAAAATAAGAAATTTTAAAATAAAAAGGCGATATAACTAAATAGGAAGATCTTATTATTACCATTGAGACATAATTGAATAAGAGTAATATGGCTACACCCATCACCTTAACCAGATAAAAAAACATACTGTAAAAAGGAGATGGAATGATATGAAGAAATTAAATTATTATATCTTTACATAATAATAATAATAATAATAATAATAATAATAATAATAATAATAATAATAATAATAATAATAATAATAATAATAATAATAATAATAATAATAATAATAATAATAATAATAATAATAATAATAATAATAATAATAATAATAATAAATCTCTCTCTCTCTCTCTCTCTCTCTTGCTTTTAGAAAGAGAAAATTCTCTCGGGAAAGCGACGATCATTTCGCCATTTTTCTGCACTATGGCAAGAGGAAGGGGACGACCGCCAAAGGTGAGAACACCATTGCAATTGGCGGACGACGGGGAAGCCATTGGTGGTAGTATCTTGCCGGATGGAGCTGATTTGTTTTTGCCTGACGAAACACAGGTATTCTGTACTCCGACGCGCAATTCTACAGTTAATGAATTAATTGTAGAACCTCTCACGAAATCTGCTTCTCAAGTTAAATCCAAACGCAGTAATCATTCTATTGTTAAGAATTCTGTAAATGTTGGGGTGAATTCAGACGTGCCTGTGGACCTTAGTGTATCCTCTGTTTTAATGGCGGAACCCATTGAGCGTCTGATTGTGCCTGATTCTGTACTTAATTGTGATTCTTCTCTTAAAGTTCCTGCTGTTGAAACTGATTTACCTAAAGTTCCTTCAAATCCCCAAAAAGTGGCTTCTAATTCAAGATATTGGAATAGTATTGTTTCTGATAACAAGAAATTAGGGATGCTGAAGAGTCTATCACACAAGAAATACTCGAGAGGGGGGGGGGAGGGGGGGTGAATTGAGTATTTAAAAATTATGCCTACTTTTTATTTTATATCAAGGTAATTAATTACTTAAAGTTTATTGATTAAACTTTAACTAATTAACTAATTGATTATGAACGTAATGAAATGACTGAAACGAAAGATGCAAAGATACACGATATTTGAAGTGGTTCAACTTCACACGTCGAAGCCTACGTCCACTATTCTCGATTAATAATTTTAGTACCTTACCCCGGATTACAAAATTATCAACCCAACTCGTATAGTTAACTCTAACTATAACTCGATTTGAATATCACTAGATATTCGATTTGACTATCTTAAGCTACTAAGAAAGCACTTGATTGTTCTTCTAAGTGTTCACACAATTGAACGAGTAAGAAACAATATGAAGTACTATTATCTTATGACGTAATCTTAAAGAAAGATAAGCAATTTGAAGAGCATGACTTTTCGTAAATATTTTCTAAAACAAAACAATAAAACAATTAAGAATTAAACTCGAATATGTTTTGCAAAGTTTGTTGTATTTCGAAAAGCTTCGATAAATGAAGAATGATCAATTGTATTTATAGTAGAAGTGGGTACTAGGGTTTGCACGAAACCCTAGGATGCCGTGAGATAGGCGGCAAGGGTATAAGAGATAAATTTTTATCTCTTCCCTAAATTTACTCCAAGATATTTTAGTTTAAGTAAATAAGATAAAAGTAAATCTTATTTAACAAGTAAAACTATATCTTTAAGATGTTAGGATAAGTAAACAAATCAAATCATATATTATGAAGATAGGGAAATATCTTATATAAATATAAGCTAGATTTAATTAGATAGATTACTTAAACACAACCACCTCACACGCCCCAACGGTTTGCAGCTCACGGCTGAAACCCTAGGCCCGTGTCCAATCTTGGATAAAACCTATCTCCTTGGATTAGGGTTAGATTAGATAGACTAGCAATCCCTAGGTAGCATGACGACCCATAAGTCGTTTTACTAACCAATAGGAATATGCAATTCACCAATTATAATAACCCATAATTCAACTCTACTATATACACAAAAGATTTCGAAATATGTTTAAAAGAATTTTATCCTTTGAAAAATGCCCATTAAAATCGTGCCTTTAAAATGCTACCTAAAGTTATAGTAGAAACAGCTATAACTTTAAGTTTGGTTAGTAAAGTTATAGGTGAAATAGCTATAACTTTACTTCCCAATATTCTTATCTTAAGATATCGTCATTAGATGAAGACCTATACTAACTAATCTTCCTGGAGATCTTCAGTAAAGGATCTTCTCTTTATCTTGACCAAAAGCTCTTCATCTTGAGCTTTGTTAAAGACTTGATCTAGCCTTTTGCTTGAATGATCATCATACTTGAAACTTGTTACAGTTGCTTATGATGCCTTAAGAACTTCTAATGTTATAGCTCAAGCTGTTATAACATGACTTGAATGACGCTTCACAAATCTTCAATGTTATAGCTAAGAGAGCTATAACATTACTTGCTAAACTTGTAAACCTAAGTTAATCTAACAAAGACTTGAACAAACAATTACAAGCAAGAGTATATAAAATAAAGCATACACTTGTCATTATCAAAACTTAATCATATATCTATATGGTCCAACAAATTCCCCCTTTTTGATGATGACAAGTCTCTTAAGATTTGTGACTAAGTGTAAGTTCCCCCTCAACATAATACTATAAAAAGTCATAGACAGTTGAACGCAAGAACAATCACTTATATACAAAGTATAGCTTCTAAGGACCTTAAGAGATTAAATATTCCGGCAAGGAGCAAGCTTAGACAAATACTTAAGTCACGAAGATTTCTTCCCCCTTGATACGGTCGTTTTGTACCAAAAATAAATACCTAAGTTACTACTAACAGAAGTCAGCGGTAAGTAGGGTCGATCTCCACAGGGAGGCTAAGTTGCTATCTATCTGTTTAATTCGGTCCGTCAGGGTGTCACAGGAATGGGGTTTTGATTGTTAAACTAAACTAATAAAAAGGGAAGAGGGGAATAAACACAAGAAATTAACAGAGGAGGAGAAGGGAATATGCTAGGAGTCGGTCTACCGTGGCAGCTATCAGATCTTATACTATCGGGAATACTAAGGCGATTAGACTATTGATAAGAAGAGCTATGGTCGTCACCTTTCGGTCCTTAAACCGCCCTAGAGCGTAAACAGCTTAACTTTCGCCCTCACTGCAATACCCTATTGTAATTAAGCAAGCCTTCCCTTCCAATCTTTCGATCTAGGTCGGGGTTAACTAAATTTATGGTCTCCTGCATGCATTCATTCGACCGGATAACAATTAAATTGCCTAATACAATTCCTATCGCAAGACTAATCTATATAAGTCAATTAAAACATCGCTACCACGGCTTCCCTATTCCTAACATACTAGGGGATTTAGCTAGACATGGAATAAAGAAGAACAAGAAATAAAGAAGAAGAAAGAACAATAAACATTAAATTAAAGAGAGAAAAGGGAAGAAAGAATTACTAAAATAATCCGGAATTAAGGAAGAGCAAAGTAACAGTAACCATGTATTAAGTGTCGAGAGAAAGGGAGAAGAGAAGAGAAGAGAGTACAAATGTCGTCCTAACTTTCCTATTTATAAGAAAATAGGATTTATTAACCTAATTGCGGAAAATAAAGCTAAAAAGCCCAAGCCCGTCAAAGATTGTTGCTCGATCGAGTGATATTCCTTAGCATTCCTCTCGATCGAGAACAATTCCTCTCGATCGAGAACAATTCTTCTCGATCGAAGACTTCTTTCCCTTTAATCACTCGATCGAGAAGAAGTAGCTCTCGATCGAGCAAATGGGCTCTCGATCGAATAGAAATAGTTCTCGATCGAGCACTTCTCAGCGCGTAATTCCTGCTTCGCGCACCAAACTTCAAATGGCTGCCATTTCTTCGTTACTTGGTCAAACAGGGTGATTCCGGTGGCATTGGAAAGCTAAAAGGACAAAATTTCATCTCCAATTGGAATCACCTGAATATCAGTTGTAGAACTCGAGATATGGCTCTCCAAAGTAGGCACTAGCAATTTGAAGTTCTTCCCTCGCTCGCCTAGCTATCTTTCTTCTTTGCGCATCCCAAAATAGCTACATTCCCGCTCCAAATTCACTCTTCCTCCAAATGCATGCTAAACGGACGGTAAAAGGCTCGATTTAGCTACTTTTGGGTTCATTCCTGCAAATAAGACAAAATAACCCAAAGTAGCATATTCGGGGCATTTCGTAGCATAAAACCACGATAAAAGCATAGAAATACGTGCATGAATTTGGCTAAAAAGACTATATAAAATGCACGTATCAAATCTCCCCAAACCAAACCTTTACTCGTCCTCGAGTAAACTAAAATGCAACTACAGGAACGGAAAAGATAACTCAGAGCTAGCTACAAATGCCCACTTAAGCCAATTTAATGCAAGCAAACTAATACTTATAGCTAAACAGTCAAATGCAAACGAGTTGTAAGATGTCTATAATAAAGCTGAACCGTCGACCTTGCAAGACCTTTAAAATCGGACTCTCACGGGTCACTCTTCTCTCATGAAACAAGGGTGAACATATATATGTAAGAGAGAAAGAAAAATAGCCGCTCACCTAGACTACGACCCACATAAACATGCATGCAACCAATATGATAGACAATTCTAGCTACCGTACACACATTCCAACCAAACAAGGTCCGGTCACAGCCGAGGGCTTACAAAAATATGGTAAAGTGAGGCAATGGGTAAGAAAAGGCAAAACATTTATGGGAATGTGGAGGTATAGGTGATCAAGCTAGTACCTAAACAGAACCATATGACAACATCCATTTCCAACTCAATTATGGATTAAGCACAATGCCCTTCATTTGGCACAAAATCTCACCAAACCGAACCAAACATACTCCTCAAATGATGTAAGATAGAACATAGGAGCAGAAACCGTCTCATCAAACATCTTTTTTTTCGATTTTTTCCTTTTCTATTTTTTTTCGGTTTCTTTTTCTTTTCTTCGAATTTTTTCCTTTTTCGAATTCTTTTTTTTTTCAACTTCTTTTTTTTTTCTTTCATCCTCCTTTTCTTCATAAATTACCAACTCCAAAATCAATATGATATGAACCAAAATTTGATACAATAGACAAAATACCGCAGAACAATCTAAACTAGCTTGACAAGGCAGGCTAAATTTGGATGTAGCTAAGGGTCAACTGGCAAATTTGGGTAATGTGGAGTTAAATGGGTAAAAATGAAAGAAAGGGAAATTGTAAGCACCTCCCTGCATGTGACACCAACCACTAACCCGAATGTATGACAGCGAAAAGCAATTGAATTTCATATACGTGCAAATTGATGAACATGTTATGCAAGGAGTAACTACTCACAATCCTACATGAAACTGGTCATAAATGACACCAGTTGATAAGGCTCTAAATCTTAGAAATTGTAAGTAGGTTGCCAAAATTTCAGGTCAAGTCTATTCGTTCAGCTAAATTCAACATAAACTCGTAGATTATGCAAAAGACAAAGCTAAAAGATAACAGTTTAATGCAAGGCTTAAGCAAAAAGACAGTATAGTGCAATTTCATCACGGAAATCGACCGTTCCGACTCAACCTATATGCTAAAAATAAACGTGATTTTTTTTGAATTTTATGAATTTTTTCAATTTTTATGGAATTTTATGAATTTTATAAAAAATAAACAACAATGCAATACGAAAATTAAACGTGATAACAGAAATGCAATAAAAACAATATGCAGACACAGATATGGATGCATAACCTCCCCAAACCAAATCGTACAATGCCCCCATTGTACCAAAACATGGAAAGGGAATGCAAACTGAAGGAGAAAGAGAGTAAATGCGGAAAAACTCACAAGATAGCGCGAATAAGGGGACCTCCCCAAACCGACCATGAAATGGGAGGTTGCTAAGGGCCCGGAAAACCGTCTCAGTAAGCTAATCCAAGTCAAAAGCGTGAAAGGGCATCCAAAAACTGCTCGATCGAAGGGAATTATGGTCGATCGAGTAATTTCTCATCTTGCAGGTGGTCGATCGAGTAAATATTTCACTCGATCGAGTGGATTCGGCAGGACAAGTGCTCGATCGAGTACAAAAAGTACTCGATCGAGTGATCCGCAGCGTATTCCTGCATAATGCAATGAAAAACAGCCCGCAACTGACAAAAACAAGCACACTGAGATAGTCTATGGTATAAAACCATTTATTACAACTGAAAGTAAATAAAAATGCAAAAGAAAATCGCCGGGTTGCCTCCCGGGTAGCGCTAGCTTCAGTCAGGTCCCAGCTCGACCTTCTTTTTCTTCGAGCCTCTATAATTAATCACAATTAAAACAGCTTAAAGCGTGCAACATTAAATCATAAACCTGCGCATGTGCTACACAAAAGCATAAGTAGCACAAAAGTGGAATACAGAAATAGGAAATAAAAATGTTTAACTTTTTTAAGCCGAACAAATTTCCTATGAGCGCTCCTAAATTTATCCACAAAATAAAGGAGCGCGGGAGCAATTGTCAATATATAAGGGTCCCGATTCAGATTAGCAAACTTGAAATGATAAGTACGGTGAAAATTCGTTAAATTATGCGTCCACATATGAGAGGGTGTAGCATTAAAAGAAGGAGCACAAATTAAACGAGGCAATATACTTTTAAAACAAACAATAATGAAATTATCGCTTACTACCTCGGGTTGGTCGCTCTCAACGACGGAGTCACTGACAAAGGAATGGATTACCTCATCCGTGCTAGGAGCAATTACCGTCTCACCGCTTCTTCATCAACCTCCTCGCTGAATCCATCCCGTAAATCGCAGCTTCAAGTGTATCCGCCTCTGCTGTGAATAAGGGAGGTTCACCGTAACCTTCATCATCGTCAAACTCGTCATCCAATATGAACCCAAGTGACGAATTAAAGCTCCCAATGGCCAATTCAGTCGATCGAGCAGAATAATCACTCGATCGACCACTTTCCTCCCGCATCTCACTCGATCGAGTAACAAAATCACTCGATCGAGAACTATCCTCCTGCATGTCACTCGATCGAGAAGAGATATTACTCGATCGAGGATTTTCTTTCAGACAATACGATATATCCTCGCATACACTTTGGAAATACGATAGAAAGTCGTCATCCGAAATATAGAAATCATTTTCAAGATTGGGCAACGCGGATTCTTCATGGGAAAAACCGCTCTTGGTCAAGTACACCTCTTCTCGGTTGCCGATCATTCAACCCACTGTTAACCGAGCAATTTCGCATCGCAGCTCGGCAATTTCAGTGACTTGAGCACCCATATATCTACCGTATTCTAGAATTAAGGATCTCAGCTCCGCGATTTCTTTTTTCTGTATATCACGAGGATCTTGTTGCGGTGGCCATTGATGGGGTAGATGTGGCGGCACAACTACAAACCGCATTGTGCTCAAGAAGACCACATCCCCAAGATTTCTTCCTTTCCCAACTAGCGGTTTCTCGGCTTGGGCTTCAAACCGAGCAATTAGTCGGGAGACAGATGTCATCTTGGCAAGAGGGATCGAAGGTACTCAAGCCTTCCCTTCGATAATCTCCCTCGATCTGTCTAATAAACCTGTAGGCCTATCAAAACAACACTAAAGAAAAAGATAAGAACAGCCTCAAGGTACTTAGTCTTCCCTTGAGGCGAAAGGACAAACAAAATAAAACAGATAAAAAGCGTCGCCTCCCCGGCAACGTCGCCAAAATTTGATACGGTCGTTTTGTACCAAAAATAAATACCTAAGTTACTACTAACAGAAGTCAGCGGTAAGTAGGGTCGATCTCCACAGGGAGGCTAAGTTGCTATCTATCTGTTTAATTCGGTCCGTCAGGGTGTCACAGGAATGGGGTTTTGATTGTTAAACTAAACTAATAAAAAGGGAAGAGGGGAATAAACGCAAGAAATTAACAGAGGAGGAGAAGGGAATATGCTAGGAGTCGGTCTACCGTGGCAGCTATCAGATCTTATACTATCGGGAATACTAAGGCGATTAGACTATTGATAAGAAGAGCTATGGTCGTCACCTTTCGGTCCTTAAACCGCCCCTAGAGCGTAAAATGTGACTTAACTTTCGCCCTCACTGCAATACCCTATTGTAATTAAGCAAGCCTTCCCTTCCAATCTTTCGATCTAGGTCGGGTTAACTAGATTTATGGTCTCCCGCATGCATTCATTCGACCGGATAACAATTAAATTGCCTAATACAATTCCTATCGCAAGACTAATCTATATAAGTCAATTAAAACATCGCTACCACGGCTTCCCTATTCCTAACATACTAGGGGATTTAGCTAGACATGGAATAAAGAAGAACAAGAAATAAAGAAGAAGAAAGAACAATAAACATTAAATTAAAGAGAGAAAAGGGAAGAAAGAATTACTAAAATAATCCGGAATTAAGGAAGAGCAAAGTAACAGTAACCATGTATTAAGTGTCGAGAGAAAGGGAGAAGAGAAGAGAAGAGAGTACAAATGTCGTCCTAACTTTCCTATTTATAAGAAAATAGGATTTATTAACCTAATTGCGGAAAATAAAGCTAAAAAGCCCAAGCCCGTCAAAGATTGTTGCTCGATCGAGTGATATTCCTTAGCATTCCTCTCGATCGAGAACAATTCCTCTCGATCGAGAACAATTCCTCTCGATCGAAGACTTCTTTCCCTTTAATCACTCGATCGAGAAGAAGTAGCTCTCGATCGAGCAAATGGGCTCTCGATCGAATAGAAATAGTTCTCGATCGAGCACTTCTCAGCGCGTAATTCCTGCTTCGCGCATCAAACTTCAAATGGCTGCCATTTCTTCGTTACTTAGTCAAACAGGGTGATTCCGGTGGCATTGGAAAGCTAAAAGGACAAACTTTCATCTCCAATTTGAATCACCTGAATATCAGTTGTAGAACTCGAGATATGGCTCTCCAAAGTAGGCACTAGCAATTTGAAGTTCTTCCCTCGCTCGCCTAGCTATCTTTCTTCTTTGCGCATCCCAAAATAGCTACATTCCCGCTCCAAATTCACTCTTCCTCCAAATGCATGCTAAACGGACGGTAAAAGGCTCGATTTAGCTACTTTTGGGTTCATTCCTGCAAATAAGACAAAATAACCCAAAGTAGCATATTCGGGGCATTTCGTAGCATAAAACCACGATAAAAGCATAGAAATACGTGCATGAATTAGGCTAAAAAGACTATATAAAATGCACGTATCACCCCTCTTGACATCATCGAAAAGACGAGAAAAGACATAAAACAACTAGAATAATATTAGTCGAGACACAATGTAAGCATGCAACGAGATATTAGAAAACAAGAAAGTAATCTACATTAACATGCCAAAATAGAAAATAAGCATACTACAAACCAAATTAGTCTAACTGCCAACTGGGCCGAATGAGAACAAGAGTTTTAAGCCAAATGGGCCGAATGAGAAGTAAGCCAAAATGGGCCGAATTAGACAATTATTCAAAATATAAAGTCTAACAAAAGAAAAGGCAAGGAAAAGAGGAGGACGGGTTTAAGGAATGTCACGTTTCACGACATTTGGGTTGACATAACCGGGACGGGTCCTAAACTCAAGAGAGTCGAGACGATCAAAGCATGAACGGACGTGATTAGCTTGAGCCGTGAGACACCGCTCAAAATTAAGCACCTTCATTGACAAGGCTTGAGTAGCCTCGTACACAACCCGCATATCCTCATGCATAGCCTTCCCTTCCTTCCACAAAGCCCCACCTTGACTAGCCAAATTAGCCAATGAACTAGAATGACGAACACACTCCTTTGCCGCCCTAGCCGCATCCTTAGCCATAGCATCCACTCGTGCTTCAAGCCCATGTAAATAAGACAAGACTTCACCATGATCCGAACCCTTCGAACCCGAAGCCTCACCCTTGTCTTTTCCCAAACCCGAGACCAATTCCACAACCATCTTATTTTGTACATCCAATTTCTCACAAATACTTGCCATAAACACTTCCAATTTTTGTTCAATAACCGAGACCACATCAGACGATTTCTCCACCACATTCCCTTTTGACAAAAACACCAAGTCGGGTCCAATAGCACCGACTTTCATCAATTTAAGATGAGTGTCACACATCTCATCTTTCACCTTTACACCATAACTAGAAATCCCAATCACCCCTTTTTGTTCCAAAAGCCGAGAGACCCACATGCCATAAGGCAAATCCAAAGTTGTATAAACTTTTTCCTCAGTGACACAAACACTAGTTTGAATGATTTTATGAAACACAAGACGAGGAAGACTAACTTTGGTTCCCTCGAGCCACCTAGACAACAACAACATCTCATAGCTAGACAACTTATCACGACCACCCCTTCTCGGAACAACCGTGTTCCAAATGAAATTAAGAAAGAATTTCAATTTTGGGGTAAACGACCCCGCAAGCATGTTACTCGACCCCGTAGCATCAACATCAAACGACTTCTTAATTTTAAGCTTCTCTTCCTCCGTCACATCTCCCCATTCCGCACTCGGATTTATTTCGATCCCATCATCAGGGACCGAAAACAGAGTACAAAAATCGGCAAGGGAGATTTTGACTTCGGTATCATTCACCACCGCATGCAACACATTATTTTTGACAGAGACGGAAGAATAAAATTGGATTACCTCTATAGGATAAACCGAACCAACAAAGAAACAAACTTTCTTCCATTCTTGAAAATTCAAGAAATCCTTAAAGAATTGCAAGGCTTCGATTTTTCCATACCACTTTTAGGAATAGAGACGACCACCATGAATACCGTACCTCATAACATTGTTGACACGGGTTCTTTCATCTGCGGTGAGTCGAAGCGTATCAAGCCCCTTTGATGTTGCATTCGGCATATATTCCCGAAACATTGTCCTTTGGGGACCTTCTTGAGTAGCTACAACCTCAGTCTCTTCCACCGAGTCGTCAAACCCCATGGCCTTCTTTTTCCCTTTATTCAACTTCCGTCTTTTCCCTTCTAAGTTAGGATCAACCCGATTATGATCGGGGTTAGTTGGTTTTTGGTTTGATGAAGGTGAGGGAGTTTTGATAGGGACATAGGTTTTAGTGCATGAAGGTTTGGAGGACCCGGTCCGAGTTGTGGACCGAGTTGAGGGCGAGTGAAAACGGGTTGAGGGAGGAGTCATGATGGTGAAAGGATTTTGGAGGTTGAGTGTGTAGAAAAGTCTAAAAAGTGATCTTTGGGTTTTGTGTTTGTGATGGTGATGGTGACGGTAGGAGGGAGTATTTATGGGAGTTGGAATCTTATTATGGTAATAGAGATTTAAGGGAAGTAGGATAGTGGAGGTGGCGTGTGGAGAGGAGTTAGGTAAATTTCCTTTTTTTTTTTTTTTTTTTTTTTTTTTTTTTTTATTAAAAGATTTATCAAAAGATAGACAAGTGGTTAGGGTAAAAGATATGGTAAGATATATAAGGATAAAGTAAGATATGGTAAGAGATAAACTTATGGAAATTTCGGTTTTGGCAGGAAAAACGAGCAGTTGGTTACGACTCTTGGCTCATAATAAACTTAAAATATATATGACTAGAAAATGGAATATTCTCATAATATAATATAAAGTTGACATAAATAAAAGTGCAACTAAAAATACGGACACACCATACAATCTCGTCAAATCTAGTCACCATATAGAGAATAAAATTTTTGTGACAAGTTTAGTTGCCACCAATTAAACCAATTTCCAATCGTAAAATCTCAAAACGTTCTCTAGCCAATGCTTTGGTAAAAATGTCAGCCCATTGTTTTTCTGTACTACAAAATTCAGTCTTATGTTGCCCTTATCTACATGATCCCGTAGAAAATGGTGTCTAATGTCTATATGCTTAGTTCGTGAGTGTCTTTGTGCGGATTTTTAGAGATAATTATAGCACTTGTGTTGTCACATAGAATAGGTATACACCCTACATTAACACCATAATCACATAGTTGTGCTTAAGCCATAAAAGTTGAGAACATACCACCAAAGAAGAATGTATTCGGCCAAAGAGAGATAATGCAACGGAATTTTGCTTCTTGGATCCCCACGTGATGATACATGGTCCAACAAATGTGGCTATGCCGGAAGTACTTTTTCTCAAAGTGAACATCCCGCATAATCTGCATCTCAATACCCTATGAGATCGAAATTACACTCAAGAGGATACCACGGATATAATTTAGATGTACCAATCAAATACTTCAAGATTCTCTTAATCGCAATCATGTGCGATTCTTTAGGGCACGATTGAAATCGAGCACAAACGCATACACTAAACATAATATCCGGACGACTAGCAGTTAAATAAAGAAGTGAGCCAATCATACCTCGATAAGTCGTCTCATCGACAGACTTACCATTTTCATCCAAGGTCAACTTCTTCTCAGTACCCATAGGAGTTGGCTTAGAATTAGAATTTTCCATACCGAATTTCTTGATTAGCTCCTTGATGTATTTTTGTTGGTGTATCATAATCCCTTCAGGAGTTTGTTGGATTTGGAGTCCAAGGAAGAACTTGAGTTCTCCCATCATGCTCATCTCGAATTCTGAGGTCATTAAATCTGAAAAATACTTGCATAGACGATTATAAGTTGAACCAAAAATAATATCGTCAACATAAATTTGTACGACTAATAAATCGGAAACCTCAGTTTTCAGGAATAGGGTTTTGTCGACAGATCCTCTTTTAAAACCACTTTCTAGAAGATATTTTGACAATCTGTCGTACCACGATCTCGGAGCTTGTTTCAAACCATACAAGGCTTTATCCAATTTGAAAACGTGGTTTTGAAACTTGCTATCGAGAAATCCTGGGGGTTGTTCAACAAAAACCTCCTCATTCAAATAACCGTTAAGAAAAGTTGTTTTAACGTCCATTTGAAAAAGTTTTATTCCTTTATGAGCAAAGAAATGCTATTAATAATCTAATAGCCTCAAGTCTGGCTACAGGAGCGAAGGTCTCATCGTAGTCAATTCCTTCTTGTTGATTATACCCTTGTACAACCAATCTAGCTTTGTTTCGAACAATAACTCCTGTATCGTCCAGCTTGTGTCTAAACACCCATCTCGTACCGATGACCGTTCGATCTTTAGGTCTTGGAACCAAATGCCACACTTTGTTTCGTTCGAACTGTTGAAGTTCTTCTTGCATAGCAACGATCCAATCTGGTTCGGCAAGTGCTTCTTTGATATTTGTTGGCTCAATGGTTGACAAAAAGGAGTAGAAAGAGCAAAAGTTGTTAAGTCTTCTCCGAGTTCGAACGCCTTCATTCAAACTTCCTAAGATGGTTTCCATTGGATGGGAATCCTTATATTTCCATTTCTTAGAAGTGCGAGGCACATCTTCATCTGAACTCGTCTCGCCTTCTTCGAATGATTGGGGTTCAAGCCTTGTTCCCCCTGAATCCAAGTTTGGGGTTATAACAGAATTAGTTATAACTTTGGATTTAGTTTGTTGATTAGAAGTTGAAGTTATAGCTTCATCAATTATAACTTTATCCTCCAATTGCTTGGATTGAGAAGAGATTTTAGTATCATCAACTAAACTCTCAGTACTCTTTCCTTTATCATTCGAAGGGGTTCCTTGTTCATCATTTGTGCCCTCAATTTCTTTATTTTCCTCATCCAATTCCGGAAGTTCATCCCTGGATAATCGGAAATCAGGTTCGTTCAAATCTTCTTCTTCATCCTGTTCAGCTTTGTCAAACATATTATTCTCATCAAAAACAACATGAACACTTTCTTCGATGCATAAGGTTCTTTTATTAAAAACCTTATATGCTTTACTATGATTAGAATAACCGACAAATACCGCTTCGTCACTTCTGGGATCGAATTTGCTTAATCTATTTTTGCCATTATTATGGACGAAACATTTACTGCCGAAGCAACGTAGATGTGATATGTTAGGTTTACGTCCCCTAAGTAGCTCATAAGGAGTCTTCTTGAGAATAGGTCTAATCAAAGCTCGATTATGAACATAGCATGCAGTACTAATAGCCTCAGCCCAAAAATTTCGAGGTAGGCCACTACACAATAACATCGTGCGTGCCATATCCTCCAATGTTCTATTCATACGTTCCACAACACCGTTTTGCTGTGGGGTTCGTGGTGCTGAGAAGTTATGCCCAACACCATTCTCCCTACAATATTGTATGAAAGCTTGATTATCAAATTCGGTGCCATGATCCGTTTAATGGAAATTAATTTTGATTTATACTTATTTTGGGCAAGTTTCATTAGAACTGCAAACTCCTCGAAAGTCTCATCTTTTGAGTTTAGAAAGATTGGCCAAACAAATCTAGAATAGTCATCAACTAGAACGAAGACATATCTGGATCCACCTCTACTTCTTACCTTCATTGGGCCACAAAGATTCATGTGCACAAGTTCTAGTGGTTCCTTGGTACTTACTATTCTCTTTGGTTTGAACGATGATCTAACGTGCTTGCAACGGGCACAAGAATCACATAGAGTTTCTTGATCGAATTTGATTGATGGAAGTCCTTCAACCAGATCCCATTTCTTTAGTTTATTCAAAGTTGTTGAATTTATGTGAGCAAATCTCTTGTGCCAAAGGCACGGATCATCTGTCGTTACTTTCATGCATGTGAATGAATTAGTAGGAATGTTATTTAAGTCAATCATATAGACATTCCTTCTATGGTGTCCTTCAAGCACAACACTACTCGTTCCTTCAATTATTATTCGACAGGAATCTGAATGAAAAACAACTTTATTTCCTTTGTCGCATAATTGAAAGATACTGAGTAAGTTGTGTTTGAGACCACTAACAAGATAAACATCACTAATTGCATGAGAAGATGATATTCCAACTTTACCTACACCGATGATCTTACCCTTCTTGTTGTCACCAAATGTGACCTTACCTCCATCAAAGGGTTCAAGTGAAAGAAATAAGTTTATATCTCCAAATATGTGCCTTGAGCATCCACTGTCAAGGTACCATAGATTATTTTCTTTCACCACAACCTGCAAAATGATTAGATACAGTTTTTAGGTACCCAAGCTAAGTTGGGTCCTTGGACGTTAGTCACTCTAAAAACTAGGTCTTTTCTAACCCAAACCCTTTTTATGATTTTACGTTTTGGAGGCGAATGGGTTTGTTTATGAACCGTCTTGGGTTGAGTTATGGGTTCCTTATGTCGTGGTCTTTCAGGTTGTTTGGGGGGAGCTTTGGTTTTGAAGGGCTCAGGTGTTTGTTTTGATTTGGTAGCCTTCTTAAAATCGAAGCTCATATCGTAAAACCAACGATGATCATTGTTGCGTTTTTCACTGGTACTTGGTTCAGATGGGGTATTTACGCTTTCCTCGAAGATAGTGTCAGATGCTTTGACAAAGTTAATTCCTTTACTTAAATCCTGAGCATATTTGACACAATTTTCTTGGATATGTCCAGTATGACCACAGTAATTGCAAATCAAGTATTCAGGTAAATTTGTATATTTTCTCCTTCTGAAGTCTCGTTCGGAAGGGGTTGATTTGCATTTAGAGTGATCTCTACGACCGTAGCACTCGTGTCCTAATCCCATTTTCATGTTATTATCTGATTGCTCAGTTAGGAAATTTAGAACACGTGTGCTACCTTCCCATTTCTCATGAACCTTTCTAGCATGCAAGAGTAATTCTTTTAGGGATTCTATTTCTTTGTTGCATTTGGAATGGTCTGACTCTATGACTTTGGGAGGATGAGTCTCTTCATAGTTGTCACGAAAGTTCTGGAACCTATCATTAAGAACCCGTACCATCTCGGTATGCGTTCTTTTAATATTTAAAAGATCAGTTTTAGATTCCTTTAATTGCTGAGTTAGAAATTCAATCTCCTTCTTTTGATCTGTGATCACGGCTTCTCTAGCCGTAGCCTTGGTCTCAAGGAGCTCTTTGACTTTCCTCAATTCCAATGTTATAGCTTCACTAGCTATAACTTTGGCTTGAAGATGCTTAATGTTGAGTTTTAGGTCTGAGGTTATAGCTTCATTAGCTATAACTTTAGACTCAAGAACCTTCTTCTCAGCATTTGTCGAATCTGAAGTTGTAGCTATATTAGCTGTAACTTTAGATTTGAGCTTTTTGGCCCTTGCCTTAAGGAGTTGATTCTCTTCAGCAATATCGAGAATTTGTTCTTTCAAATCTTTCAATTCCATCTCTTGTTCGTGACACTTATCAAGAGATTGCTCAAAATATTCTATTAAAGCATTCTTAGAAAGTTTCTTGACACTCTTCTTAAGTTCAAGATAGCTTACCTCTTCTTCTTCTTCTGAATCGGAATCTCCTAGGAAGCAGCAGTAGGAGTCCACACTATCTTTGTCATTGTCTGAGAAGAGGTCAAGACTGACGTTGCTTAAGCATAGGTTAGCAACTTCTTCTTCTTCTTCTGATGCTTCGTCGTCCTCAGGGTCTAGATCTCCCCAGCAAGATGCTATCATCACTTGCTTGAATTCCCTTTTAGTCTTCTCACGTTTTGCTTTATCCTTAATTTTCTCCCATGTGGGACAATCCTTAACCATATGACCGGATTCTCCACACTTGAAGCATCCTCTATTAGCAAACGTATTCTTTGACTCTGAAACTTTCTTATTAGAGAACTTATTATTATTGTTATTGAACGATTTTGCTTGCTTATTTCTGAAAATGCGTTTGTTGAATCGTTTAGCAAACAAGACCATTTCGTCCTCTATTTCTACATCTTCTTCTTCCTTAGCAGAAGCTTGTAGAGCCATGCTCTTCTTATTACTGGACTCGGCCTCATCGTCATCTAGGACGAGTTCATGAGCCATAAGAGCACCAATGAGTTCTGCATAAGGGAGAGAAGTGAGATCTCTTACTTCTTCCATAACCGTGACCTTGGGACGCCATTTCTTGGTTAAACTCCTAAGTACTTTTCTAGCAATATCCTCGGAGTTGAAAGTTTTACCAAGATTTTTGAGCTCATTGACTATAGTAGAAAATCGTGCTGACATGCTATCAAGTGATTCATTATTTTCCATTCTAAAGAGTTCATATTTTTGAATCAGCAAATCAATGCGATATTTCCTTACAGCCGATGTTCCTTCATAGGCCAACTCAAGACCATCCCATATTTCCTTGGCCGAAGTGCAAGAAGAAAAACGATCGAATTCAGTCGATGTCATGCCGTTTTGTAACAGGCTTATCGCTTTCGAGTTTTTCTCAGCCTTCTTGTAATCAGCCTCAACATAGTCTTCTTCCTTTTTCTCATAGGTAGTGCCTTCCGAAGATGCGACCAAAATTTTATGTGGTCCGTTCTTTATAATCGTCCAGCACTCCCAATCATGTCCTTTTATGTAGTGTGTCATCATGTTTTTCCAAAGTCCATAATTCTTCCCATCAAAGACAGGACACTTTAGATACTTGGAATCCATTTCACACGTGTAAGGCAAATGAATAAAAATAAAATAAAAAGATAAAAAGATAGACGGATCTAGCCTCTTTGCGGTTAGGCAATCAAGAGCACGTGGCTCTGATACCAATTGAAGAGTCTATCACACCCGAAATACTCGAGGGGGGGGTGAATTGAGTATTTAAAAATTATGCCTACTTTTTATTTTATATCAAGGTAATTAATTACTTAAAGTTTATTGATTAAACTTTAACTAATTAACTAATTGATTATGAACGTAATGAAATGACCAAACGAAAGATGCAAAGATACACGATATTTGAAGTGGTTCAACTTCACACGTCGAAGCCTACGTCCACTATTCTCGATTAATAATTTTAGTACCTTACTCCGGATTACAAAATTATCAACCCAACTCGTATAGTTAACTCTAACTATAACTCGATTTGAATATCACTAGATATTCGATTTGACTATCTTAAGTTACTAAGAAAGCACTTGATTGTTCTTCTAAGTGTTCACACAATTGAACGAGTAAGAAACCATATGAAGTACTATTATCTTATGACGTAATCTTAAAGAAAGATAAGCAATTTGAAGAGCACGACTTTTCGTAAATATTTTCTAAAACAAAACAATAAAACAATTAAGAATTAAACTCGAATATGTTTTGCAAAGTTTGTTGTATTTCGAAAAGCTTCGATAAATGAAGAATGATCAATTGTATTTATAGTAGAAGTGGGTACTAGGGTTTGCACGAAACCCTAGGATGCCGTGAGATAGGCGGCAAGGGTATAAGAGATAAATTTTTATCTCTTCCATAAATTTAATCCAAGATATTTTAGTTTAAGTAAATAAGATAAAAGTAAATCTTATTTAACAAGTAAAACTATATCTTTAAGATGTTAGGATAAGTAAACAAATCAAATCATATATTATGAAGATAGGGAAATATCTTATATAAATATAAGCTAGATTTAATTAGATAGATTACTTAAACACAACCACCTCACACGCCCCAACGGTTTGCGGCTCACTACGGCAAACCCTAGGCCCGTGTCCAATCTTGGATAAAACCTATCTCCTTGGATTAGGGTTAGATTAGATAGACTAGCAATCCCTAGGTAGCATGACGACCCATAAGTCGTTTTACTAACCAATAGGAATATGCAATTCACCAATTATAATAACCCATAATTCAACTCTACTATATACACAAAAGATTTCGAAATATGTTTAAAAGAATTTTATCCTTTGAAAAATGATTTTAAAACCATTAAAATCGTGCCTTTAAAATGCTACCTAAAGTTATAGTAGAAACAGCTATAACTTTAAGTTTGGTTAGTAAAGTTATAGGTGAAATAGCTATAACTTTACTTCCCAATATTCTTATCTTAAGATATCGTCATTAGATGAAGACCTATACTAACTAATCTTCCTGGAGATCTTCAGTAAAGGATCTTCTCTTTATCTTGACCAAAAGCTCTTCATCTTGAGCTTTGTTAAAGACTTGATCTAGCCTTTTGCTTGAATGATCATCATACTTGAAACTTGTTACAGTTGCTTATGATGCCTTAAGAACTTCTAATGTTATAGCTCAAGCTGCTATAACATGACTTGAATGACGCTTCACAAATCTTCAATGTTATAGCTAAGAGAGCTATAACATTACTTGCTAAACTTGTAAACCTAAGTTAATCTAACAAAGACTTGAACAAACAATTACAAGCAAGAGTATATAAAATAAAGCATACACTTGTCATTATCAAAACTTAATCATATATCTATATGGTCCAACAGATGCCCTTGCATTTTTGTGCTAGTAGTGTTGATTCTGATACTATTGAGATTGATCTTGATTAATTCAAGGATGAACTAGCCTTCTGGGATAACACACTCATGGGTAACCTCATTGGAGCACGACCTTCATTGCAGGCTATTCAAGATTTTGTTAAAAAATCTTGGAATCATGTTAATATACCCACTGTTCAATACTTCAAGAAGGGATGGTTTAGCTTCAAGTTCAAGTCTGAGGATGATATGAATCAAGTTCTTAGAGATGGTCCTTGGACAATTGGAAACAAGTCCTTAATCCTGAAATAATGGAGCCCAGGATTCTCACAAGAAATGGAGAGAGTTTCCTGCCTCCCAATCTGGGTCCTCTTTCCAGATTTAGATCCTTTCTTATGGACTGATGATATCTTGAGTAAGGTTACGAGTAAGGTGGGTAAGCCCCTCTTTGCCGATCACCACACAACCAGGAAAACTAGGCTCTCATTGGCTAGGGTTCTGATTGAGGTGGATATTGCCAAGCCTTTGCCTGATACTATCACTATCAAAACTCACTTCCATGGTGTTTCTACTCAAAGGGTCACTTATAAGTAGCTTCCTTTCTACTGTAAAGGATGTGGGAAGTTGGGACATGAGCTCAAGACTTGTAAAGGGGCTAAGGCAAAGGGTTCTCATAGACCCCCATCCTCTAATGCAGTCAAACCTTCTAAAGTCTACAGACATGTTCCTTCTGCCAAGAGCACTGTCATTTCTAGGAAACATGGCTCAAAATGCATAGGGAGAGGTGGTAATTCAGAGCAGGATAAGTCCCAGCAAGCTCCTCCACCTTTAAGGAAGCTAGCTGTGTCTATTCCTTCTTCTGTAAGGAATTCTGGACCCTTGATGCTAGGCCAAAAAGCTCTTAGTTATGGCAATGTTTCTTTGCTGCAGAGGAATGCCCTGAAACCAGTTATTGAACTGGCAGGAGGCCAAGGGATAGGTGGTACTCCAACCTCTTCTACTGGGTTATCTGCTTCTTTCCCTGATTGGAGGAGCTCAAGATGTCAAGGACTAGGTTTATCTACCTTCAGGAAAAAAGCTAATAACATAGTGGAGAGAGTTGTAATGCACTTTGGACCCCTTGGCTCAAAAACTCAGTTAGTCAAAGTCCACCAGACATTTACTCAGATTGTTACTTCTAACAGGTATGAGGTTTTCAGTGCTGTTGCTAGAACTAGTTCTGCTGGAACTCTAGAGGATGATGACCCACCTGATAAAATTCAACCATGAAGATATCTGCTTGGAATATTCGTGGCCTGAATGACCCACTGAAGCAGGCTGAGGTCAATACTTTTATGAGAACTAATAGATTGGATGTTTTGGGAATTCAGGAAACTAGAGTTAAGGAGCATCATGCTAACAGAATTGTCAATAACCATTTTACTCAATATAATATTGTCACCAATTATACTGCTCATTACCATGGTCGCATCTGGTGTTTATGGAACCCTAGCACTACCCACTTGGATCAGTTCACTGTGCATGAGCAATTCATCCATTGTAAACTGCATCATTATGCTTCTGGCAAAAATTGTTGGCTCATTATGGTTTATGGGTTTAATGATGGTGTTCAAAGAAGAGCTCTATGGAACCATCTGGCTGCAGCTTCTAATCTTAATGAGGAATGGCTCCCTTTAGGGGACTTTAATGTTGTTAGAGATCTGATTGAACGCATTAGCAACATCCCACTTGATATGAATGACATCCTGGAGTTCAATCAGTGTCTCTTGCAAGCTGGACTTGATGATCTTAATGGGACTGGCAGTGAATTTACTTGGACCAACAAGCAAGAAACGGGTACTAGAGTCTGGTCCAAGTTGGATAGAGCCTTGGTCAATCAAGCTTGGTTGAGCAGCTATCCCAATTCAATTGTTTTTTTCCCTCCTACAGGAATTTCTGATCACTCCCCAGTACTTGTCACTGCTTTTTCTGAGGTGGTTGTCAAGAAACGGTTCAGTTTTTTGAACTGTTGGACTGAGTCCCCTCTCTTTGATGACATTGTTAAGAATAAGTGGAAGGGGACTCACTATGGTTGTTTTAGCAGGATTTTCCCTGAAAGGATCCGGCTAGATTATTGAGTAATAAGGGTATCTAGTTCAATGAATTTAGAATAAAAGTATGAGTAAATAACAGGAAAGAATTAAGTATAAATAATGTTGTTTGTATTTCTTAATAAACTGATCACAAACTCGTGTATACAATTGAATATTCAGAAAAGAGTAAGAGATAAGTTGTAAATAACTTACGAATAATTATCTATCTTTTTACAATTGTTAGATCATGCTATTTTTAGTTCTTCAGATGCTAACGTTGCATTCAACCCCAACGTTCCTTTTAGCTGTTGGAGTTGTTGGCTGAAAAATAGGGCACACTCCCTATTAATCCGATTGACTCGTTCTTCCTCAACTAACTTTGGCTTTTCTCCTTTTACACGTTTTGATTCATGGGAATAAGGTGCTCTTGTAGTTGGACTTGGTCTTCCTTGAGAATAGGACGTGGGCATTTTCCTTTATATAACCGTTTTGCTGCTTGTCAACTTAATCTAGCCTGCTTAAGTATCCTGCCAGGCTACTCTGCACTTACCATCAGGTTTTTCTTCTAGGATTTGGTAGCTTGCTTATCTTGTGGTATTCTTCATCTGCCAAATAGTAGTTAGATTTGTCCGGTCCCTGGTTGCCCCAATCAGCCTAATAAGGTCAAGCTAAATTGAAGTCAGACCAGGCTAAATTGGGCCTAACAATTGCCCATTGACATTTTACCCGTGCTGGATCAGGCCAAGGGTAAGATGTCAATTTACCGGGCTCAACAATAAAAAGAATCACATTTACTCAAGGACTCTTAGACTTCTAGTGACCGTTAATCACTGCAACGGCTAACTACATGATGTCATGCTGACAGTTTTGTGTTTTCTAGGGTTTTTGCACCGTTACTCGTCTTCTATAAATACGGTAATTGTGATGAGTTCATTTTTCACCAAAGTTCTTCCACTTTTCTTGCTAAATCTTCTCTAAAATTCTTCCTTATTTCCCAGGAATTCCAGTTTGCAATTTCTCATTAAGTAATATTAATTTATCACGATAAATAAAACAGTAGAGGATATGGGAGCCTAAAAGCGTCCTGCTTCCCAGAAAGCTGCGACTGAGCCTGAACCCACAGACGTCCATGAGGAGGAGGTGGTTGAAATTGATCCTCCTGCTCGTGCTATAGCATTTAAATATCAATATTCTATCTTTTCTGCTCTTCAATCCCTGGATTCCTATTTTCCGGAGAAAAACCTATTAAAAACAAACTATGATGGGGTTTTAAGGGAGAAAAAATTGATTCCTAACTCGGCTGAGATTTGGATTCCTAAGTTTTGTCCAGTCAGAGCTAACTGGGTGTCACCTGGTTGGTTCTGTATTTATGAATGGGCGTTCAAAGCAGGTTGTAAGTTACCTTTTACTCCTTTAGTGATTGATACTATTCGTGCCATTGAAGTATCACCTTTACAAATTATGCCAATGGTTTGGAAACTTGTCCATTCTATTGAAAATTTATGTGCTAAACATAAACTTGTAATTACTATTAACGATATCAAGGCAGTATATCATCTGAAAAATCCTTCTACCGGCCGTTTCAATTTGAGAATCAAGTCGAAAATGTCTCCATTAATTACTAACCTGGATTCTGGGGACGATAAAGGCTGGGCAAAGACTTACCTGTTTATCCGGACCGAAAGTCTGAGGTCAGGCATGGATTATTTGAGATATCATCCTTTGGAGAGTGGTAGGTTTCCTGCATTCTTAATTTGCATTTTATATTATACGAAATTGGAATATTTAAGTTTTGCCTGTGCATTTTTGGTGATATTTGCAGCTCCTGACTGGAACTTTGACCCTCTTGACGGGGAGTCTATTTCAAGGATAGAGGCCTTTCTTTCTATTCCTGAGGAAGAGAGGACTTGGCCTGCTAGTTTGGGCAGGGATTTGTTGCCCCGGTATATGAAGCCTAACCTAAGTGTGGTTAAAGTACCCAAAGGCAAGCCTAGCTCCACTGCTCTTTCCTTTATGTCTTCTATATGTCTTTATGTTGATTGTTGTCTTCTTGTCGCTTCTCTTCTGATATTTATATGTATTTTTTATACATTCAGTGTACAGATCTTCTGCTAGGTTGGCCAGCTTTAGCGCGGCTGACTTGAAAGCTGGGGTTGCTAGAATTGCTGAACAGTCCAAGAGCCAGGAGGCTAGTGGGAGCGACAAGACACTTGACATTTTGGTTTCTGATGTCCAGCCTCCCCAGGAACCGCCCAGGCTAGTATCCCCAGAGGTCGTTCAGGCTTCTAAAAGGAGGAAGGAAGCTGTCATTCCTGAAGAGGAAGGGAGAGAGAAAGATCCTGTTCAGGCTCAACCAATCAGGAGTGTCAGGGAAGTGTCTGCTCGGATGGATGATATGGATGCTGCCCGGGCACAGATAAATGATTTCTCTGCTAGTATGAGTGGCCAGCTTTTATTTGACGATACCCTTGAGTCTTCTACCAAAGTGGTATCTATCTTGTCTTCTCTTGTGACAAAGGCTGCTGCTCTTGCTTCTCAAGCTAGGGAGGTTAGTTGCAAAGGGCCTTTTTTAATTATTATGTGTTCTTTGTGTTGCTTTATGTTTGGCTGATTGATTTTCTTTTATTTTTCTGTAGGGATTGGATGCTGGGTTGGCTACTGCTTGTCAGCTCAGGGATGCCCAAGCTAGGATTTCTGGCTTGGAAGAGAAGTTAGATAAAGTTAACCGCGAGCTGCACAATTCCTTAATTAAAACAACCTCTTGTCATATCAATTAGGAATTCTAAGATCAACACACATATTTTCCTCATTTACAATTTGAACATATCAAAGCTTTATTTACAACCCACACATTTACTAAGAGTTCTGACTCTAAGTTCAAGGTTGATTTTCACTTTTATCATAAATTGCTTGAACATATCAAACACTTTATAAAATGACAAAATAATGGATACAAAACCCATTGCGTGAATCATCTCAAAAGAAGAGGAAAAACAACGGTCTCATGATTCTCCTTAACATTTAATTAACCACCCATAATTAAAAATAAAAATAGATTGAAATATAAAAGTTAGAGACAATGAACATATATGAAAATGTAATAAAAAATGATGCGGTGAATATATTATGACCAAACACATAGCCATAACGAACTATTAATAAGAGGTTTAATAATTAGAATCCGTGATTTCCAATAAACTAATTATTGAAAAATAACCACGCACGCCAAGTTCGTAGAGAATTAACAATTCAAAGTAGCACAAAACCTCTTTGAATTATCCATCGACAAATAATGGATTAAACAACGAGTTATAAAAATTCTCACTCCGTTTCTAAATCCACAAAGGACAAGGTTTAACATTGGATGCAAGAAACAAACATATAACTCGAATTGATGGAGAAGGATGTCATTTGGCTCGAAACTAACATGAACCAAATTTATAGTATCTCCATACTATTCTCTTGCCGACACTAAGTCAGACATATTAAACAATACCACATATTTGTACTCATAGTAAGAAAAAAAAACTTAGACCATTAACAATCGTATCGGGAGACATTAGCGTCAAAAGGCACTCTTTTCCCGTCACGATAAATTTTGAGAATTTTACTAAGGATTGAGTGTGTTGACTATGACACATTAAGAGTTTTCTATTTTTTCTAATCCCAGAATCGGATGGCAAACAAATCGCCATGAAAAAAATAAATTCTTATGTCAGCCAATCACGTGTTTAAAAATCATTTCACATAAGATAAATAAAAACACGGTGACAATCCTCAAATACACCGGGTCAAGACACACAATCTTTTACCCTACATCAAAACGAATCTGACTTACACATTAGTCTCACGCTACACAAGCCCTGTAAGACATGTCTCAAAACTAGTTAATAGGTCTACATACAAAAGAACACAATTTTGCATGCATAAAGTTTACTATATTTGAACAAATACTGGTAAAGAAAAACCAAATTCTCATTATCCTACTCATTAGAAAGATATTTAACCTCGACAATATAATAGTGATCACAATTTCTAAAATCGTGATTTTAATAAGATACTAAATCTTATCACTCTAGTGATCAAAGTTCAAACCGCTTCATTTTGGTGAACAAATCACCAAAAACACTTGTTGTCATACACAAGTATATGGATTAAGGCACGGTTTCAAATTAAATTATCAAAATCTCTTCATTTATATTGTTCGTTCGAAAATTTCGCTAAGCTCATAATCATCACAAACGCCATAAACGAGAAATTTCAACAATTTAATTAACTCTTAAGAATAAATGAAACGAAATCATTAATCTTTAATAAACAACTACACAAATTAGTCATTCACCCTTACAAATACCGCTAAACAAATTAGCATGTATAATAATATCACTTTGATATTAGACAAATACTATGCAAAACAAATTTGCACATCATTAAAATTAATTAAAACTTGACAATAACACATATGACAGTTTTAATGAGTTATTGATCTATGATACACAACTAATATGTATTCAAATTTCTCATCTCTCATGTAAAAACAAAATTTACATGATATCATATATATCACTAAGATATAACTGGGTCTTAGATGTAAAACGAATTTACATGTCCAAGTATATCACAAAGATATAAATCTTTTCGTAAAACAAATTTACGATTACTATTATATCACAAAGATATAAGCCTTGTATGTAAGTTATAAAATCTCATGAACAACAAATGTCAATAAGAATTTCTTTTATTTTTTTTAAAAATGTAATACAAAATTACACACTTTTCACAAGATAATAAACGAAACAGATTCGTAAGTACTAACTTGATCTTGTAAACGAATCATGATTCATGAGTAGCATATACTAAATCCAACACGGAGTCAAATAATAGTATTTCTCATACCCATAAATTTGGTAGCCAAAATGATGACAAATAAAAAAACACTAAGACATTTAAAATAACATACAAGAATAAATTTTACGCGACTTGTAAAATATCACTCAGATATTTACCATTTACACGTAAAATAAGATTTATGAGACATACTCATAAATTTTGGATTATAACTAACTTCACTAAGAAATTTAATTATGCATATAAAACATATTTATATTGTCCATCTTTATTTTTATATGAAACATATTCATATAATCATACGTATATACTTTAACCAAACACATTGGTATATCATAATATCACAAAGTATGTACTTCACTAGGGAATAAAATCAATATGAAACAAATTCGCATGATACATACCAAGTTCTATATGAAACAAATTCATGTAATCCCAAATTAATTAACTTAAAAAGAATTTTATGAAACATATTCATAAAATGCTCTAAGATATAATTAAAATCACTAAGATATTTAATAATTATTATTCATATAAGACAAATCTTTATACTGATCTCATACAATTTTGTATGAAACTAATTCATACCATTAAACTTTAGCTAAACAAATTGAATAAAAATAAGAAAACAGCCCATGCCATTTTCCTGATCTTGCCGCCGTCACCCTTCATATTGCCTTTTATCAATTAAAACCAGCACCATGTGCCAAATACCAGTAAACTATTCATTTACATGGAAGAAGTGCTTTTGACCCATCTTCACAGAGAAGATAAACACGACTATGATTGACATACATATGAACACGAGTCTGATGAATGAATGATCAGACTCGCAGTTCCGACCTCAGCGTGTGTAACGCATACACGCCACTGATTGTGGAGTCGAGTGCAACTGACTCCAAGATAGAACCGTCAATAGAGCCTTCGTCGTTCTTATCAAAAAAGAAGACAAGCAAGGTCTTAGCTGTCATATATATAATGATACACAAGGGAACACATCCTTTTTTACTTGTACAGATCGTGTCACGGATTAGATGGAGCGATACTATTCGCGATCCCGCCTCAACAGCGTGCCGCACACACAGGAGGAGGTTTTCTGCGTGATTCTCGGTTACAAAAACTCGAGACTCTGGAATTCGTAACAGCCATATGCTATCCGAGAACTCGACTTTCAGAGGCGGATCACACCGCTGCCGATTCGTCTAGCCATGAAGGCTGCCGATGGAGGTGGATCAGACAATAGGAGGCGCTTTAATAGCCACATAGGCTACAAAGCGTGGCTACTGGATTGGAAAAAATTACATAAGCCCAATGGAAAAACACACACAGTGTCTTTGCAGGGATAAATGTGCACTCAACAAAAAAAACGAGTAAGCTAACTACTAACATATAGTTCTCGTATTACACGTTATGAATTATTAATAGATGCGTAAATTCTCATATGGTTACACAAATAATATGTAAAACAAAATTGTTAGACATATGAACTAATCATAATCTAACGTGCTAATATGTACGGAACATATTAAAAAATTGGAGAAAATGAATAATGGTAGGAGCGGTAGCAAAACACATTTGCTCTGATACCACTGTTGGATAAAGATTTTGTATCTTTTTGAAATGTTCATATGCATTTGTTGCATCATGAGGCACAAAAGATATCACCAAGTTTTTTAGATTGCCTAATCACATGGGTAATCGCCTTGACACTTGTGTAGTGGGCAAGATGAGACTGAGTCACGTTAACACTTAGTGAGTGTTAGATAAAAATTATCTTTGTACATGAGTTGTATGGGAAAGATATTGACTCGTTATATAGTCGCCTTAGTAAGTCTAAGATGAGACTTTTGTAGTCGAAGTATGAGAAGACACCCTATTTTCATACTAAAGCTTTGGACCGAATCACAAGTGTCAGATTGGATATTATGTATATCAATCTAGTGGCTTGGGTTAGATACTTGAGTAGTATCTATACTTATGATTCGCACGACATAGAAGCGTGATATGCCCATTGTAGTGGGAGCTATGTTGTGACACGTATATCATACTATGTGTGTTAGTAAGTCGACCGTTAGGAGTGACAAATGATTCCCTACTTTGTCACTGTGTGATCCTATGGACTGTGTTGTCCAACTTTGTTCGATGCCCTTTGACTTGGAGCTATGATATGAAGTTAATTCTTGATGTTGCTACTTTAATATGAATTCTAAGGACCTAAAAGATTAAGGTCCAATGAATCATGTTAGGAAAGCAGTTAAGTTGAGATGGATTATTATTAGTGTCTAAGGAATGATCAATTCAACTTCACCATAATTTCCTGGCCAGGGGTTATATTGTGTATATAACTATTATGATTATGATAGCATATAGGGATTGTGTATGCTAACGGTGATGTTAGAATGATTTGGGGTATTGATAATGTGAAAGTGTTATGTTAGTTTTGATGGTAACTTAATATAACATTACTTTGTTACGTTTTGATCGCACACCTCATTTCCTGTATGAAGCATAAGAGATTGTTTATGAAGTATTGTGTTGTGATAAACTTGACTGTGTCATCAAGTTGTTGTGCTTCTCAATCTTTGTGGTTGAGGAATGAAGTTCTCTTGGTTGTGTACCAACATGTCTTATTACCTTGGTTAAGTGGCCAAGTGGGAGTATTGACTCGGTTGTGTGGCCGAGTGGGAGTATTGAAAGTTAAACGGCCACATTATGGTGGCAGTTACAAAGTCATAATGCTCTTACATAATTGTGTATTAGTATGAGTTATTATGTGACTTTATTGTCCTACTTATGGGTGATTAAGTGGGTATTGAATACCTTGTATGTAACATCTCTTTGTGAGATATTATATAAGGGATCAACACTAGTTACTCCGTGTGTGTAAGTAACATATACATAATGACATAACATACACTATATACATACAAACATACTTCTCTAGTTGCGAAGTCCACCATCAATATGGGACTTGGGATTTGGGGCGTGGATATGTTCCGGGACTCTAGTAGCCGCCGGCGATACGATATACGGTAGTGGGCAGTTAGCGAGCACAACGGTCCGATCGCTTCCGCATAAAGGTATGTCCTTATTTTCCAACATTAATAATAGTATATGAAGCAGCTTTGATTTTGAGTGCCCTAGCATCTTGCTTATTCAGGGGGGGGGGGTTCCTTGTTGTAGCCAATCATAGTAAGGTTTTGTCCATGAATTGGCAATATATATTGGGAAACTTTCATCTTGTTTGTTTATTGCAGGTTCTAATAAATGTACGATAGGTATTTTATCAAAGTCAGGAGGAGTGAAGTTGGATCCTAGGCCGGCTAGGGCATCGGCCTGGGTATTCAAGTCCCTAGGAATTTGATCAATATTAAAATTGCGAAATTTTGTTTTTAAATTTTGGACAACTTCCAAATAAAGCATCATTTTTGAGTCTTTTGCAGTATATACTCCATTTACTTGGTTTGAAATAAGAAGGGAGTCAGTACGTACCTTTAGGTTTTGTACACCAAGGTCAATACATACCTTTAATCCAGCTATTAGGGCTTCATATTCTGTCTCATTGTTGGTAGCTTCGAATGCACAGCTTATAACTTGTACTATATTATCCCCCTGTGGCGATTTTAGTACTACCCCTAAGCCTGTGCCCTTCATGTTAGCTGCACCATCGACAAATAGGGTCCATTCTAGGTTTGTTTGGTCATTGGTCAATCTATTTAATTCTTTTATTAGGTCGGGTTCTAGGGCTGGACTAAAATCAGCCACAAAGTCTGCTAGTGCTTGTGACTTAATTGCTGTCCTTGGTTCAAATGTTATGTTGTATGTGCTTAGCTGGACTGACCATTTGCACATTCGTCCGGACAATTCTGGTTTCCTAAGTACAGACTTGATAGGAAGATTGGTTCTGACTATTATAGGGTGGCTTTCAAAGTATGGTCTTAATTTTGTGCAACTCATAATTAAAGCTAAAACGTATTTTTCAAGTAGGCCATACCTGATCTCTGCATCTAGTAGACTTTTACTTACGTAATAGACAGGGTTTTGTTGTCCGTCCGCTTCTTTGACCAGGACTGCACTGACAGTGATTTCCGTGGATCGATAGGTATATCTTTTGTCGGGGTTCGTCTTTGACTGGTTTTGCCAACAAGGGAGGAGAGGATAGATATGTTTTCAGATCTTCAAAGGCAGCTTGATGATCAGGGGTCCATTGAAATTCTTTGTTTTTCCTTAGCAGATTATAGAATGATTTGCACCTCTCTGACGATCTTGAAATGAACCTTTTCAGGGCTGCTATTCTTCCTGTTAGCTTTTGTATGTCTTTGACTGTCTTTGGTGGTTCTAGCTCCAGGATGGCTTTGATTTGTTCAGGGCTGGCTTCTATTCCTCTTTTTTGTCACCATATAGCCCAAGAATTTACCTGCTGAGACTCCAAAATGGCATTTTTGTGGGTTGAGCTTCATGTTGAATTTCTCCAGTATTTAGAAGGCTACTTCCAGATCTTTGATGTGGTCTTCTGCCTTTTTTTACTTGACTACCATATCGTCAATGTAGACTTCCATGGTATCTCCAATTTGATCTTTGAACATCATGTTGACTAGTCTTTGATAGGTTGCACCTGCATTTTTTAATCTAAAGGGCATGGCAGTGTAACAGTATACTCCCCTTTCAGTAATGAAGGCTGTACTTTCCTGATCTGCGGGGTGCATCTTTATTTGGTTGAATCCGCTGGAGTCGTCCATGAATGTTAACATCTCGTGTCCTGCAGTGGCGTCCACCATTGCATCGATATGTGGCAGAGGAAATGGATCTTTGGGGCAGGCCTTGTTCAGGTCAGTGTAGTCTACACAGACTCTCCATTTGTCGTTTTTCTTTTGGACGACTACTACATTTGCTAGCCAGTCGTGGTACATTACTTCTCTGATCATCCCCATGTCTAATAGCTTGTCAACTTCTTGGTTGATGATTTCATTCCTTTCTGCAGCAAATTTCCTTCTTTTTTGCTGTACAGGCTTAAAGGATTTGTCAATATTTAACTTATGCGTTATAATATCAACATCTATACCAGTCATATAAAAATGTGACCAAGCAAAACAAGACATTTTAGTTTTGAGAAAGCTGACCAGATTGGGTCTGACTGAATCAGGCGTGTCTGACCCTACAAGTACTTTCCTGTCAGAGAATTCCGGGTCCAGAATGACCTCTCCTATTTCCATTTGTGACTGCGCAATATATTCTTTCCTGACAGGTGGCTTTAATTGTTATGCAAGGGACTTACCTGACTTTGAAGGTTTCAAAGCCTGGGTGTAGCATTCCTGAGCTGTCCTTTGTTCTCCCCTGATGGTGGTTATCCCCCATTCGGTTGGTATTTTCACACATTGATGGTATGTTGACGAGATTGCTTTGACGTTGTGGATCCATGGTCTGCCCAAGATTACGTTATACGAGGATAGGCAATCCATTACCCCGAATCTTTCATAGGAAGCCACGCCTTCCACATAGGTTGGCAGGCTAATTTCTCCCAGGGTGTTCTTTGTTTCTCCGCTGAACCCAACAAGGACACTGGATTTTTTGATGATTTTCTCTTCATCTATCCTCATAGCTTTGAGGACGTCAAGCATCACCAAGTTGATTGAACTGCCCCCGTCTATCAGGATTCTTGATACCTTAGCTGTGCCAATTTGCATGGTAATTACCAAGTCATCATAGTGTAGATCGATATTCCCCGCAAGTCCGAGTCATCAAAAGTAACAGCAGGTAATGACTTAGATCTAAGAGGGGGTTGAAGTTTAGACTCCCTGGATATCCTTTTGGCAGCCGAGCTGGTTAAGCCACAGATTTCTAATCCTCCATTTATGAACTTGACTTCATAGATGGGGGGAGGAGGAGGAGGAGGATCTCTGCTGTTCCCTGAATCTCTCTTGTTTTGTCATTCATCTTTGTTCTTTGGCTGCTGGATTAAGTCTTTCAGATAGCCCTTCTTTAGGAGGTATGCCACTTGTTTCCTGAGTTGGATGCATTCTTTTGTGGTGTGCCCGATGTCTTGGTGGAAGTCACACCGTCTCGTTGGATCTTTCCTGGGGTTGTCGGATTTTTTGGGCCATCTGACCGTGTCTTCCAAGCTTCCCAGGCATTTGATTAATCATGCAGTATTTATAGAGAAGTTATATTCAGGAATAGTTGGTAGGCTAGAAATGTTACCTTTGTGTTCTTGTGCCGTGTTGACTTGGATCGTTCGTGTCCGGAATAGGGTCTTGATCTGGGGTTGCCTCCTTTCTGGTAGGAGCTTTTCCTGTTAGTGTGTCCATAGCCTTGCTTTCCTCCGGACGAGTTTGTTCTCAAGTTGAGATCTTCTTCCAATCGACATGTTCTAAGGCGATAGATTGAACAAAGTGGCAAAGGTTGGGCGAGCTTTTTTGTTAAGTCTGCGTAGATGTCACGATCAGCGGACTCCTTGTCCAAGGCTTCTACCGCCGTCTCTTCGTCGCATCTGGGAATGGCTACCTTCTCTTTGACAAATCTTGCCAGGAATTCTTTGAGAGATTCTTCAGAAGTTGCTTTACCCCGAACAGTTCTTTGGGTCTCTTGGCCATGTCTCTCGCTCGCTTGCGAATTGTTGATTGAAGGCATTGACCAGTTCTGCAAAATTCTTGATACTGCCATTTGGGAGATTGATGAACCATTGTAGTGCTGCTCCAGTTAGGGTTGTACCTGTAATACTCCGTATTTATAAGTCTTGGGGTACTCTATCGAGTAGCCCTTACTCTGTCGGGTAAGGGTAAGTTGCGAAATAAAATAGTTTCTGACCTGTTGGGTACTCGATCGAGTAGCTGGGGTACTCGATCGAGTAAGGGGGTACTCGATCGAGTACCTTGGGTACTCGATCGAGTGTCCGGTTTTACGGGGAGTTTTCTCGGGTTTTGTTAATTATGCGATTAAGGTATTTAAACATAATCGTCATTGTTTTAAATCACTTTTACAAAACCTAAAACCCTGTTTAAGAGAGAAAGCAGTCAGTTCATCTTCCTAATCGCATTCTTAGCAATTCCCGAAGTTCAGACGGTCGGTTCTTGTCGTTTTTCGTATCGTTGAGTTCCTTGCACCGAGGGTAAGCTTTTAATATAATTTTTATAGTGTTTTGTTAAGTTTGGTTAAACCCTAATTTAGGGATTGGGGGTTTTGTGTGTAGTATGTGATGTGTAGTCTTTATGTGTTATATGATAGGAGGAGGTTTCGTAGAAGAGGCTTTTTGATACAGCTGTAGATACCGTCTGCTTGTTGTGCTTTCCAGGTAGGATTTCCTACTCAGTATTAGTCCCATAATGGGATATTGGTGATGTGCGGTATTTGGTTGTTTGATATAATGATTGTACTGTGTTTGTGGTTGTGATTGCTGTTGATGGTTCTCGAGATGCGTTCTCGGCTGAGTGGGGTCACTTGCGGGAGTGACTTCACGCCCTAGTTTCGCCCTTCGTGGAACCCGCCACGGAAGGGGATGTGCACATTAATGGGACATGGTTATCGCTCGGTATGATGAGCGGGGCTTAGGTGGGAACGGCTGCGGTTCCCCACTAGCAGGGCTGGTCCAGTGGACAGTCAGTATTGAGATGATGGGAGTTGGTGGTGTGTATGTGTGTGTGTGACAGTTCAGCTGTCTGTTTATCTTATTATTGTTGTCTATATTGATTGTGTGATTAGTACTGACCCCGGTGTTGTTTTGTAAACCTGCGGTGATCCATTCGGGGATGGTGAGCAGATATTGAGCAGGTATTGAGATGAGTACTGGGATAGCTGGGATGCCACGACCATGATGATAGGAGTCTTCCGCTGTAGCCTTTAGTTTATTTACTTTTCAGTTAGACAGTCAGTTTGAGAATAATGTATCGTACTTTCAGTTGGTTTCATGGATTGTAACTATTCGTTAAACTATTTATAATAAACGTTGTTTCTTTATTGTTGTTTGATTATCATTGCCTCGGGTAACCGAGATGGTAATGTCTTCATACCTGAGTGGTCCTGGTAAGGCACTTGGAGTATGGGGGTGTTACAAATGGTATCAGAGCGACGATCCTGAAACCCGTAACCAATGAACTTAATGAACATAGGGAGTCAATTAAAATGAACCCGGGGTAAAAGTTGTAGGAGCTAGTGCAAAGGCTTGGGAGACGTCCTAAAGTCGCAGGGGTCGCCCTACAACTTTGAACCGGTCACATGGGGGAAGTGTTTGTCGAGTCGTATGTGTGTTTGGTTAACTTGTTTACAAATGTGATGGAATGTGTTGATTGTTGGATGTTCGAATTGGAAGTTGAGGAGGTGAAAGAAAAGTGATGATATATATAGAAACTGTTGATGAAATGGTAGCATGTTGAATGTTTTACAACGTGGCAATTAATAGCATGATTGTTATGATATAATATGTGATTTATAAAGTTAGCATGTTAGCATATGACGGAATATGCGGGTAGCTCTTACGAATTAGTGTTACTCGATCGAGTGGGACTGACTCGATCGGGTGGGTTTTTGGCGATTTTGAGTCCAGAATCGAGTTTTGGGGCACTCGATCGAGTAACTAGGGGTACTCGATCGAGTAGGGGGTCACTCGATCGAGTAGCCTAGATACTCGATCGAGTAGGAAAGAGATCAGAAGGTCTGTTTGGTTCTGGAGTTTGGGTACTCGATCGAGTTCGTGGGGCACTCGATCGAGTAGCCCGTTACTCGATCGAGTGTGTTTGGGAACTCGATCGAGTGGGTTCTGGGCATCGTGTTTTCGTGTTTTGAGGTTTAGTACGTGTGTTTATGTTTACCCCTTTCTTATATAGCTTCAAGATGCCGCCCAAGAGAACTGCTTTGTACGCGAGAGCTGAGCTTATGACCGTGGATGACATCGTTAAGATGTTAGAGCACCAAGATGCTCTTACTGAGACCCTGAAGAGAGTGAATGAGGAAAAGGATAAGAGTAAGGAGAAGGAGGTTGATCATTCTAAAATCAGCCTCTATATTGCGAGGTTTAACCCGAAAGAGTACAAGGGAGTTGGGGAGCCTAATCTGCTTGATAGTTGGTGAGAGAGATGGAGAACATCTTAGACTTGGTTCACCGTCCCGATGAGATGAGAGTGGAACAGTGCGTTCTATCCGAGGGAGGCGGCGGGCAAGTGGTGGGATTCAATGAAGGTGAGTGCTAAGGAGATATACACCAACCAAGGCTTACCTGCTATACCTTGGGAGGAGTTTCGTAGGGCTGTGAGGAAGGAGTTCGTACCGGAGCATGTGAGGAGTAAGTTGAGGGAAGAGTTTGATAAGTTTAAGATGACCGATGAGATGTCGGTAGCCGAGTACTACAGACAGTTCAATGAGAAGTCCAGGTATGCTGAGGATATGGGTTTGAGTGAGGAGAACATGGCATTGAGGTTTGAGAGAGGGTTGACTACCACGATTATGGATAAGTTACCCGTGGGGATCCTTACTGATGTTAAGGAAGCCTATGAGAGGGCCGGGAGAGCGGAGAGGCTGGTGGAGATGGCTCAGGAGAGGTCTGGTGGTGAGAAGAGGAAGTCTGAGAGCGAGGGTGGTGGCCAATCTAATTACAAGAAAGGCAACCACAATCAGTCAAAGGGGTTTTCTTCGGTCGTGGTTCGATCTTTGGGCTTGCTTTGGGCGTGGCCGGGGGAGTGTGAGTAATAGTTGGGGAGTGACCTGGTTTGGTTGTGGTGGTGTAGGCCACAAGAGACATGAGTGCACGAGTGCACCAGGATCTTTTCAGAGACTTGCACAGAGCTTCGCGAGCAACAAACCGGCTGGATCATGGCCAAACCGGGGAAGTCAGAGTTACCAGAGTGGAGGCAACCGCAACGGCGGTAATTCTTATCAGAAAACGCCGACGAACAACAACAACAATAAAGGGTCGGGTGCTAAGCCGACCGCATCAGCCAGTACTGTCCAGGGAGGTGGACAGAAGACCAGTGGCAAGTTGTTCATGATGGAGAAGAAGGCAGCTGAGAAAGATGCACGTTATCACCGGTACATTCCTTGTTAATGGTATTCCTACGTTTGTTTTGTTTGATTCGGGGGCTTCTCAGTCGTTTGTGTCTTCGAGTCATGTAAAACAGTTGGGTTTGAGAGTATATGAGTCTGTTAGTGAGCAAGTTTTCATACCTTCGGGTGAGTCTGTATCGTGTGGGAGGTTGTTTAGAGATGTATCTTTGATAGTTGGGCAAGTCGATTTCCCTGTAGACTTGCTAGAGTTTCCTTTTAATGGTTTTGAGATGATAGTTGGGATGGATTGGTTAGGAAAGTATAAAGCCAAGATAGACTGTCATCAAAAGAAAGTGTCCTTAAGAGGTCCAAAGGGTGTTAGTGTGTCTTATCGTGGGTTTCTAGCCAAACCCAAAGTTAAGTTGATTGCAGCTGTCACCTTGAAGTCTTATCTGAGGAGGGGATGTCCGTTGATCTTGTGTCATGTGAGAGATGACCGGATAGAGAGTCCGACGATTGATGAGATACCGGTGGTGGGAGAGTTTGCGAGATGTTTTTCCGAGGAGATTCCGGGTTGCCACCGAGGAGGGAGATAGATTTCACCGTAGAGTTGAAGCCGGGGACGGGGCCAATCTCTAAGGCACCGTACCGTATGGGTCCTAAGGAGATGGAGGAGCTTAGGAAGCAGTTGGATGATTTGATAGAGAAGGGATACATTAGACCAAGTGTATCGCCTTGGGAGCACCGCCTGTTCGTGAAGAAGAAAGATGGGAGCTTGAGGTCGTGCATAGATTACGGGAGTCGAACCGTGTGACAATAAAGAACAAGTATCCTTTGCCAAGGATAGATGACCTGTTTGATCGTTGAGCGGTGCAACATCTTTTCTAAGATTGATTTGAGGTCGGGGTACCATCGGTGAAGATTAGAGAGGTGGACATACCAAAGACAAATTTTTCACGTCAAGGTATGGCCATTATGAGTATGTGGTGATGTCGTTTGGGTTGTCTAATGTGCCGGCGTGTTTATGGATTTGATGAATAGAATCTTCGAGACGTTCTTGGACCAGTTTGTAGTAGTGTTTATCGATGATATCTTAGTCTACTCTAAGACTAAGAAGGAGCATGAGGAGCATCTGAGGATCGTGTTGCAGACTTTGAGGGATCATGAGTTGTATGCTAAACTGTCCAAGTGTGAGTTCTCGTTAGAGAAAGTCGCTTTTCGGGACATGTAATCTCTAAAGATGGGGTAGTCGTGGATCCGGCGAAGATTGAAGCGGTGACAAAGTGGGGAGCACCAAAGAATGTTCTTTGAGGTTAGGAGTTTCTTGGGTTTAGCTGGATACTACGGACGGTTCGTGAAAGATTTCTCCAAGATAGCTAGACCGATGACAGCGTTGATGAGGAAAGAGAACAAGTTTCGTTGGGATGAGAGTTGTGAGACGGCGTTCCAAACATTAAAGGAGCGTTTGACCACGCTCCCGTCCTCGCATTGCTCGAAGGGAGCGAGAATTTCGAGGTTTATACAGATGCCTCGAAGAATGGGCTGGGATGTGTGTTGATGCAGAATGGTAAAGTGATTGCCTATGCTTCTAGGCAGTTGAAGCCTTATGAGGAGAACTACTCTACCCATGATCTGGAGTTGGGTGCAGTGGTGTTTCCTCTCAAGATTTGGAGACATTACCTTTATGGAGCAATCTTTAAGGTATTTTCTGATCACAAGAGTCTTAAGTACATCTTCACGCAGAAGGAGTTGAACATGAGACAGAGGAGGTGGATGGAGTTGATTGGCGATTATGACATGGAAATTATCTACCATGAAGGGAAGGCCAATGTTGTTGCTGATGCTTTGAGTAGGAAGAGTGTACATTCCTTGTGTACTGCTCTATCTTTGATGAGGCTGAGGGATGAGGTAGCGAGCTTTGGGATACATATGATGCAGAAAGGAGATGCCATGGGTGATATGACAGTACATCTGGAGTTTTATGATGATATTCGAGGTAAACAGGCTTTGGATCCTAAGATAGTTGAGTGGAGAGCTGGAGTAGAGAAAGGGACAGTGTCCCGGTTTTCTATTCATACAGATGGTAGCTTGAGGTTTGATGGTAGGTGGTGTGTTCCTTATGATGAGGAGTTGAAAAAGACGATCATGACAGAGGCGCATTGCACACCATATTCAGTTCATCCAGGTGGAGACAAGCTATACAAGGATTTGAAGAAAACGTTTTGGTGGCCTGGGATGAAGAAAGAGACGGCTGAGTTTGTGTCCCGTTGTTTGACATGCCAGAGAGTTAAAGGGGAACAGAGAAGACCACAAGGTAAGATTCAGCCTTTAGAGGTGCCTGAGTGGAAGTGGGAATCCATTTCCATGGATTTCATTGTGGGTTTGCCTAAGAGTCAACAAGGTAACAACATGATTTGGGTGATAGTGGATCGTCTGACCAAGTCAGCTCACTTTGTTCCAATGAAAGATACATGGACTAAGGCACAATTGGCTATGGCCTATCGAAAGAACGTGCTTAAGTTACATGGAGTCCCTAAGGACATAGTGTCTGACAGAGATGCGAGGTTTATATCAAGGTTTTGGAAGGAGCTGCAGAATCGTTGGGAACAGCGTTGAAGATGAGTACAAAGATTTCATCCTGCGCAGATGGGCGGATCGAGAGAACAATCAAGACTCTTGAGGATATGTTGCGAGCTTGTGTGATGGATTTTGGTGATAGGCGGGAGCAGAGGTTGGACTTGATAGAGTTTTCTTACAACAACAGCTATCACACCGGTATTGGTATGGCACCGTTTGAGGCTTTGTATGGGAGGAGATGTAGGAGTCCAATCTGTTGGGACGACAGTCTTTGAGGCAAAGGGTTTTAGGACCAGAGATGGTGCATGAGATGGTGGAGCAGATTAAGATGATCAGGGAACGGATGAGAGCAGCCCAGGATCGACAAAAGAGTTATGGAGACCTACATCGTCGGGACATAGAGTTTCAAGTTGGGGACAAGGTTCTTCTGAACGTGTCTCCGATGCGTGGAGTTATGAGATTTGGGAAGAAAGGCAAGCTAAGTCAGAATTTTATAGGGCCTTATGAGATCTTAGAGCGAGTTGGGGAAGTTGCTTATCGTCTGGCTTTACCAGCTGCGTTAGAGAGAGTGCATAATGTGTTTCATGTATCGCAGCTGCGGAAGTATGTGAGCGACCCGTCACATGTGTTGGAGGCAGAGAGCTTAGAGCTAGATGAGTCCTTATCATATCTTGAGGTGCCTAAGCAGATTCTAGACCGAAAGGTTAGAAAGACCAGGAGTGGTGAGACAGTTTTGCTTAAGATCCTTTGGTCTAACCACGAGACCGAGGAAGCTACATGGGAGCCAGAGGAAGCTATGAAAGAGCGTTACCCTTTCCTCTTTGATCAGGTATGTATGGTTACGGGGACGTAACCTTGTTTCTTTTAGGGGGGTAGGAGATGATCGCGAGAGTTTTTAAGAGTTTTATACACCTTTTATATGTTGTGTCGGGATGTTTGTCGGGATAAGTTGGGTTAGTATCATGTTTTATGTTCGGTTGCTGAGTCGGGAATGTTAGGGGAGTACCTTTGTTTAGTAGTGGTTTGAACTTCGGGGACGAAGTTCCTTTTAAGGAGGGAAGACTGTAATACTCCGTATTTATAAGTCTTGGGGTACTCTATCGAGTAGCCCTTACTCTGTCGGGTAAGGGTAAGTTGCGAAATAAAATAGTTTCGACTGTTGGGTACTCGATCGAGTAGTCGGGTACTCGATCGAGTAAGGGGTACTCGATCGAGTACCTTGGGTACTCGATCGAGTGTCCGGTTTTACGGGGAGTTTTCTCGGGTTTTGTTAATTATGCGATTAAGGTATTTAAACATAATCGTCATTGTTTTAAATCACTTTTACAAAACCTAAAACCCTGTTTAAGAGAGAAAGCGATCGATTTCATCTTCCTAATCGCATTCTTAGCAATTCCGGAGTTCAGACGGTCGGTTCTTGTCGTTTTTCGTATCGTTGAGTTCCTTGCATCGAGGGTAAGCTTTTAATATAATTTTTATAGTGTTTTGTTAAGTTTGGTTAAACCCTAATTTAGGGATTGGGGGTTTTGTGTGTAGTATGTGATGTGTAGTCTTTATGTGTTATATGATAGGAGGAGGGTTCGTAGAAGAGGCTTTTTGATACAAATTGTAGATACCGTCTCGCTCGTTGTGCTTTCCGGTAGGATTTCCTACTCGCATTAGTCCCATAATGGGATATTGGTGATGTCTTGTATTTGGTTGTTTGATATAATGATTGTACTGTGTTTGTGGTTGTGATTGCTGTTGATGGTTCTCGAGATGCGTTCTCGGCTGAGTGGGGTCACTTGCGGGAGTGACTTCACGCCCTAGTTTCGCCCTTCGTGGAACCCGCCACGGAAGGGGATGTGCACATTAATGGGACAGGGTTATCGCTCGGTATGATGAGCGGGGCTTAGGTGGGAACGGTGCGGTCCCCCATCGCGGTCTGGTCCAAAGGGACGATCGATTGAGATGATGGGAGTTGGTGGTGTGTGTGTGTGTGTGTGACAGTTCAGCTGTCTGTTTATCTTATTATTGTTATCTATATTGATTGTGTGATTAGTACTGACCCCGGTGTTGTTTTGTAAACCTGCGGTGATCTCTTCGGGGATGGTGAGCAGATATTGAGCAGGTATTGAGATGAGTACTGGGATAGCTGGGATGCCATGACCATGATGATAGGAGTCTTCCGCTGTAGCCTTTAGTTTATTTACTTTTCAGTTAGACAGTCAGTTTGAGAATAATGTATCGTACTTTCAGTTGGTTTCATGGATTGTAACTATTCGTTAAACTATTTATAATAAACGTTGTTTCTTTATTGTTGTTTGATTACCATTGCCTCGGGTAACCGAGATGGTAATGTCTTCATACCTGAGTGGTCCTGGTAAGGCACTTGGAGTATGGGGGTGTTACAGTACCAAAGCCTTTACACATGCAGACCTGCCTGAGTTCACTGGGTATTGAGGCGGCTAACATCTTCTGTTTGAATATGACAACGTGATTTTGTGAATCAGAGGTTCCATCATAAGTTCTCATGGATGGGACGGTAAATTTCTTGGGGAGATCAATCTTTGCAATTTCATCCGCAAAGGGTGAATCGTGAAGTCGTCAACTTCTACTTCACCCACGTGGTCCGACACTCCGGTATATTTTCTATTTTGTTGTGGAGTTTTTGAATTTCCCAAGCATAGCCATCATTATTGCTTTCTTGCTTTTGTTTGTTTCATCGTTGGGAATGATTTGGGTGCCGGATGAGGTATCCTTCTCCGGAGTTCCAAAATTGGAAAAGTCAATGTTTTTGATAATGGATGAGAATGAGGTTCCTGGTTCGAATCTGGTCTTGGAGCCTGAAGCCTGATTTTCCAATTTTTTTCTCAGGTTAGACTCAGATTCCTTAAGCCTACTGATTTCAGCCTCTGCTTGGGCTGCCTTTTCGTGAATTGTCTCCAATTCTTTGATCTTAGCTAAGGCAGCCGCTAATTGTTGTTCCGAGGTGAGTTCTACCATTTTTGTATGTGGATATCAAATGAAGAATGGTAAAAGGAATTTTTTGATTAACGAACTAGATGCCCCATGGTGGGCGCCAATTGTTTTAGCAGGATTTTCCCTGAAAGGATCCGGCTAGATTATTGAGTAATAAGGGTATCTAGTTCAATGAATTTAGGATAAAAGTATGAGTAAATAACAGGAAAGAATTAAGTATAAATAATGTTGTTTGTATTTCTTAATAAACTGATCACAAACTCGTGTATACAATTGAATATTCAGAAAAGAGTAAGAGATAAGTTGTAAATAATTTACGAATAATTATCTATCTTTTTACAATTGTTAGATCATGCTATTTATAGTTCTTCAGATGCTAACGGCATTCAACCCCAACGTTCCTTTTAGCTGTTGGAGTTGTTGGCTGAAAAATAGGGCACGCTCCCTATTAATCTGGTTGACTCGTTCTTCCTCAACTAACTTTGGCTTTTCTCCTTTTACACGTTTTGATTCATGGGAATAAGGTGTTCTTGTAGTTGGACTTGGTCTTCCTTGAAAATAGGATGTGGGCATTTGCCTTTATATAACCGTTTTGCTGCTTGTCAACTTAATCCAGCCTACTTAAGTATCCTGCCAGGCTACTCTGCACTTACCATCAGGTTTTTCTTCTAGGATTTGGTAGCTTGCTTATCTTGTGGTATTCTTCATCTGCCAAATAGTAGTTAAATTTGTCCGGTCCCTGGTTGCCCCAATCAGCCTAATAAGGTCAGGCTAAATTGAAGTCAGACCAGGCTAAATTGGGCCTAACAATGGTACTCCAATGCACATCCTCTTTAGTAAAATGAAGAGTCTTAAGTCTGATTTGCTTAGCCTTCATAAAGCTAGTTTTACTAACTTGAGTGCTCAGGTTCAGGAGGCTAGAACTGCACTGCACAACTGCCAATCTGCTTTGCAATCTGACCCATTGTCAGCATCCCTAATCCAAAAGGAGAATGATCTCCTGGATGCATTCAGTTCTTTAAAAAGAGCAGAAATAAGTATGCTTAGACAAAAAGCTAAAGTTCACTCTATAAATAAAGATGACTGCAGCTCTAAATTCGTTTTTGCCAAGATTGCTGAAAGGAAAGCTCAGGAAACGATTGGTTCAATTAAGGACAAGAATGGCATACTTAGATCAGGGCCTGAAGGTGTTGCTTCTACTTTTGTGGATTATTACTCCAGTCTCTTGGGACAAGCTATCCCTATTGAGGATCTTGATAAGGGTTATATTACTCAAGGGAGTACTATTCATACTAAGGATTGGCATAAATTGCAGGGCCCTGTGTCTCAAGCTGAGATCAAGGAGGCTTTATTCAGTATTGGCTCTGATAAAAGCCCTGGACCTGATGGGTTTTCAGCTGAGTTCTTTAAACATTCTTGGCTAATTATTGAGGGGGATTTCTGCAGGGCTATTGATAATTTTTTCAAAACTGGGAAACTCTCTAAGCAGGCTAATTCTACTCTTATCTCTCTAATTCCTAAGAAGAAGGTAGCTGATAGTGTTCTAGACTATAGGCCCATTTCTTGTTGCTCCATTGTGTATAAGGTTATCAGTAAGATCTTGGCAAAAAGAATGCAACCTTTCCTCCCTGATCTTATTGGAGGAGAGCAGGCTTCTTTCATAAAAGAAAGAGATATCTTTGAGAATGTGATGCTTTTCCAAGCTTTGGTCAAAGGTTATCGTAGGAAGTATCTCACTCCTCGATGTCTTATGAAGATGGATATTCGTAAAGCTTTTGATACATTGCAATGGAGCTTCATTGAAAGTATGTTGACTGCCTTTCATTTCCCTGCAACCTTCATCAGATGGATTGTGACTTGTATTACAGGCTCCTGGTTTTCAATTAAAATTAATGGTACTAGCCATGGATTTTTCAAAGGTAAGAGTGGTGTGAGGCAGGGAGACCTCCTATCTCCCTATCTCTTTGTTTTGAGTATGGAAGTGCTCCCTAGGTATTTGAGAGTCATCTGCAAACAGCCTAATGTTTCTTATCACCCTAAGTGCACTCAATTGAACCTCACTCATCTCATCTTTTTTGATGATTTAATGATCTTTACAAGGGGAGATGTACCTTCTGTAGCTGTTGTTGTTCAGGTACTTGATAAATTTGGCAGACTATCAGGACTTACTGCTAATCCTGATAAGACTTCCATTTATTTTGTAGGAGTGCACCCTGATGTTCAGTCAGCAATTTTGCAGTTCACCAGATTCTCCCCAAGTACATTTCCCTTTAGATACTTAGGGGTCCCCCTTAATGTGCCTAGGCTTTGCCTTGAGCATTTTGGCCCACTCCTTACTAAGGTTCAGAGAGCTATTCATCATTGGACATCTACTTTTCTGAGTTATGTTGGGCGTTTGTAGTTAATAAACTCAGTTCTGCTTGGTTTGAAAACCTACTGGTGCTCTACCATTTCACTGCCTAAGGGGGTGCTCAAAGTGATTAATAGGTTGAGCAAAAATTTCTTTTGGCAAGTCACTAATGGATGCAGGCACATGACTTTGAAGAGTTGGAAATCCATCTGTCTCCCCTGGTCTGAGGGAGGCTTTGGCATCAAAGAGCTCCTTTCATGGAATAGAGCCCTACTTCTACGTTGGCTATGGAGAATTGAACACTCTGATGGTCTCTGGGCACGTTGGCATAGGGTTTATGCTATGAATGGTAGCAACATCTGGACTGTGCAGCCTGCTGACAGGTTTTCTGAAAGTTTCAGAAGCATCTTGGCTGTGAGGGATTTTTGTCTCCAAAAATTTGGAACTCTGAATGCTGCCCAAAACTTGCTTAAAAGTTGTGTGCAGCATGGCAAGGTAAATATAGCCACTGCTTATGATGGGTTACGAGCTTCTGGTATACCCCCCACCTGGGCTAAAGTTCTGGCTAACCCTATCATTATTCCAGCACACATGCACTACTATAGATACAAGCTATAACAACGGGTAAAAACCGTTGTAAAAACAAAAAGCGGACGTTGTTAAAGCGGCCGTTGTAAAAGGTATTTACAATGGTTAGGTTATTTACTTAAACCGTTGTCGAAAGTATTCACCACGTTTAAAAGCCGTTGTTGTTGCGTGTAAGCCATTGTGGAAAGTGTTTCAAAAATTTGGTGGGAATAATATAACAACGGTTGTCATATGTATAACCGTTGTTGTAACTTTCCTTCCAAAATTGTGAAGACTTTTAACAACGGGTATATGATACATACTCGTTGTTGAAATTTGTAGTAACAACGGTTCTTAGTTTAAAACCCGTTGTTGTTACTTTCCCTCCAAAATTGTGAAGACTTTTAACAACGGTTCTTCGTTTAAAACCTATTGTTGAATATTATGCGCGGTATTTGTGAAAGATATTCACAACGGGTTTTTTTTAGTAACCGTTGTTAAAGGTCTTCACAACGGTTTTTTTTAGTAACCGTTTTTATTACTGTTCCGGGTGTAATTCCAGAGCAGTTATTTGTTACCACCCGTGCTTGTAGAATGACGTCTTTGGTTGGCTTCTCCTTTCGGTCTCCTGAAACAGTGAACAAACTGAGGGCTCGGTTTTGGACCGAGCGAACTCACTCCGACGCTCAAGTCAGTAACTTAGAGAGGTAAGTTGTTGTTACTTGGCGAAGTATATATTGTAGAGAGATAAGGAAGATATTACCAGATGAATAGTGATTCTTAGGTTGAAATGTGGATCCTTTCCTCAATGAGGGTTGAGGAGTATTTATAGACTTTCACCTTTTGTCACGTAGTGGCCAAGTGGCTAGCGGGTGGAAAGACTGAGCTACCCTCGGCCGAGGGACCTATGGCAGGCCGGCGGATCCTGTTGACTCGCCGTCGAGGGGTCTTGGGTATGAGTTCGCGGATATGTGCCCCGGCTGGCTAGTTGCCCCAGCCGAGGCACATGAGACAGGCCGACAGGCTGCGTCGGTTAAGCTGTCTAAGTCGTTGACTTTGCTGTGGATATCTTTGACCTTGCTCAATGTGTTGACTTGGTCAGAGGGTGCAGAATATGCCCCATCAATTACGAACTCCTAATGTTTTTAAAAATTAAATTTGTTTCACGCCATTCAAAAACCTGCATATATCAGCAGCACCATATACCAGCACCAGCATAAATCACAGCTGGGTTCATCAGAACTCAATAGATTCAATTCAACCACAACAGCAACATCATATATATATATACTTACAAGGAGTTAAATTTACATGAATTAATCATTCCCTAACTTCAACAAAAAATTTACTAATAAGCTGATCTAAACTCTGAGTATCATGCATTTCTATTTTCTAAGACGTATTTGCCCAACATGTCCCTTACCTCGTCTATATCTACACTTGAGTACTGTTGAATCTCTTGTGACGGGTTGATTACATACTGCGGAAAAAACAAAGACAAGACATTATTGTAACAACATCAAATACTGCATAGCAACATCATGGTATAGCAGCAAGCAAGACAACATGAACTCTAATTTTAAAAAAAGTAATAAACACATTATTAAATTACTAACCTTTTCTGGAATAAGGATATATCTTCGCCTAATAATCTCCAACATGAACCGACAAACGTAGTATCCACATTGTATGCTATCCGGCTGGCGATGGGCCTATTATTACATAAAAACAAACAGACGAGAGAAGGCTCACATCAGAATCTTGAACTTTAGGTATTGTATTAGTATTAAACACAGATTTTTGCACTTAATGTATTGTATTTGAGCACATACCCCTGTTATCGTAATAAAATCAGGGCCATCATCAGAATCTTTCGTGGGTTGATCCTGATCGTTAGCTCTTCTCTTCTCAAAGGCCCTTTTTTTTAAAAAAAAAGGAGGCAGAAACTCATTTTTTAGGGGCAAAAATAAGCTTTTTGCTATAAATAAAAATTGAAACTTAATGTTATTATAAATAAATCAGTATTATAAACTTACTTATTAATCAAGCGCTTAAAAATATCGCTTGGTTGATTATGTAAAGAGTCCAACCAAAAAACTTTCTTCTTTGTCGGCATGATGGCTGCTAGAACCCAATGAGTCCTATATCAAGAGACATCATCATTATTAACAAGTACATATATTAGTTATGAAAATGCAATTGTAGGGGGAAACGTAATATTAATTTGTTTATTACCCTTTTTTATTATAAGGGGCAAAAATCGACTTCTTGGTTGTCGCCAATTCTTTGAGCAATATAATCTACCCGATCTTCGAACGAGAATTCCAGAATAAATAAAGATAAAACATAGGCGCACAGAATCTGTATTGATCGAGATGGAATCTTCTTCTCCGGGATCACTCTCAATTTCAATATCCTACATTATTACGGTATTAATTCCGGTATTTAAAACACTATCTAGTAGTCAGAACGAATATTAGAATATGAAATTATTTATTAAGAAACTTACTTCATCCAAACAAATAGGTGTTGGACATAAATCGGTCTAGGCCGCCCACATGGCCAAAGATATCCCATGACATAAGTGCTTCGCGCTCAACCCCTAGAATATCCTCCTCGAGCGGAATAACTATCAATTGATCGGTGGCTATGCGACGGCTAGCCTCCTCATGCAGTTTCCTCATCGTCACCGTTCTTAATTTTTGCATGTAATTCTTCCCAGAATATTGTGAGTCGTTTAAACTCCTAACTTCTTTCAGGTCGGGGAAATAATGATTCTTTGATTTTGTGCTACTACCACCAGCCTACCCATGTAGATAATTAAAATAATAAAAAATCCAAAGGTAACATATCCTAGTTGGAGTAATAAAAATAAAAGCGTACTTAACTAAATACCTCATCAACCTGCTCTTTCAATGATGAGGTAGTAGTAGCAGGTATGACTTTGGGGACTTAGGCTTATCGGTCTTTTTTGTCCCCTACACAAAATTACCATGCATGCTTTTTAGAAATACAGACAAAATATAAGGGAGCGAGGTTTTTAAAAAAATGGAGAAGTTAATTAAATACCTCATCAAGTTGTTGTCTGGACGAGGTAGTTGGCATGTCCGGGGAGTTAGGCGTATTCGCCTTAGCCGGCTTTTCTGTTCCCTACATACAAAAAATTTCCATGCTTTTTAGAAATACAGAAACAAAAAAAATTAAGGGGAGGTTTTCATAAAAATGGAGAAGTTAATTAAATACCTCATCAAGTCCCCGGACATTAGGCTTATCCGCCAAAGCCGGCTTTTTTGTTCCCTACAAAAAAAAATAACAAATAAAAACATTCAACAATTAAAAATGTAACATATATATAAAGGTATTTCTTCTAACCCCAACTGCTTTCGGCTGCTGAGGCGGAGACGACCGAGCCAAGTAGATGTGAGTTTCAGGCCATTGGATGAAACTCCCAACCGCATCTCCCGAAATGGTAATGTCGTCACGAACCGGGACAGGGCGGTTGAAAGTTTTCATGGCCTGGAAAGACTGTAGTTATCTCTAATTTTCTATGATTCGGCAAAAGTTTTTCGCCATGAACTACTACAGTTACCTCTGCTGATTTGGTGTGCATTTCTACGAGACCCCGACCAACACGCACATATGGATTTTCGAATTTAGGGCCAGCAAGAATAACTGGCCTCTTGTTTACGGCCTAAAGAATATACACATACATTATTCATATAAATTTAACTAATTAAACACTTCATGCATACCTTACTGAAAACAAGGAACTGACTTGAAGGGGATGTATGCTGTTTTCCATCAGCCGTCTTCTCAAGTTGCATCTCCTTTTCGGACCCATTATTTACCTAATAAAATTAACCAATGGCACGATGTCAGAAGTTATAGCATTAGAGCTGGCAGGGAACACACCCCCTGATCTTACCCAAAAAAAAAAAGAAAAGAAAAATAAGGAAGTATTAGGTACCTGATCGGCTTTAGTTGTTACAACTTCAGAAGCATTAGGTACCTGATCTTTCTGAATCTCGTTGACCGATACTTCCTTCTCATGTATTGCCAAGGTAGTAGCGGCCTCTTGACCAATCTGTTGTACCTTATTACCCCCTTTGTAAATGACATCCTCCATCATCTTCACTTCTTCTTCGGAAAGCTTGCCTCCAGCATTCAACTTTAGTAGTACGGATGCCATTTACTGATGCTGCGTGCCAAGAATGTAATGTTTCAGCAATTTTTATCCCAACAATAACATGTGAATTGAACTTAAATGAAAATAATAGAATAAATGATACCATGTCAGCCTTCTCAGACTTAGTCTTCCTTTTCTTCTTTATTGGGGCAATTGTCCCATAATATTTCGTTACTCCAACCTGTAACGGGACGCCCCTCAAACGACCTGGATGTTCGGGTCGGCCGATCGCTCTAGCAAGAACGTCATTACGACCACTGGGAGTGAATTTCCCTTCTTCTACCTCTTTCAATACGTTGTCCTATAATATATTAAATAAACTTCAAATTATATTTGTGACTAAAATAATAAAGTTAGTAATGAACACGTCTTAATAAAATAATGCTTACTATGTTGGTCAACACTTCCTCATCATATTTCTCACGCGACGACCGGGATCCTTTAGGCGTGTGCCCTTCTTTATAAGTTACATGCCGATCCAAGTTGGTCACTCCCTTTGCCACCTACACATTAACATGGTAACATTTATACATGTAAATGTGTATCAATGCAAGTCCAAGTGTGATTAAAAAAATAAAGTCTCACAGGCCGGGGAATAATGCATGCTACTTACGAGGTTCTCTTCTATCTTTCTGTAACCGCCTTGAGAACCATACCATTTCCTCTTCTTGCATGAAATGTTAGCACGATTTCTTCTGCTAACGGCCTTTAAATAAATATATAAAAGCGCAAGTAGATGAGATAATAAAAAGATTATATAAAGGACTCATTAATTAAAAAAATAATAGGTAAATCGTTAAAAGGCGAGGATATTTAACCTGAAACTTCTCAGTAGTTCTCATCTCTTTGAAAAGATCCCATTGTTCCTGAATGATGGTGGGACACTTGTTTGCCGATGGGCTCTTACGCATCTCCCCCGTTGCCTTGTCCACATACAACCAATCCCTAGCAACGTCACACCTCCACTGCCTGTGGACATCCGCTGCCTTATGCATTAAATACTTATCATGGCTTTCATCGGGTATAATAAAGGCTTCCTTTACATGAGCCAAGTATAACTCCGCCAATTTTGGATTCAAAGTTCTAACATCATCTAAATGGATAGGCACAAACTGTCTTGTGCAACACCCAATCCAACTGGATAAAAAACCCGCATTTGGACCAGTAGGGAAACCCTTCGAGCTCCATGTTATTTCCATCGGGTCTTTAGCGGCTATAGCTGCAAGGGCTTTCGGGCACTTTGTAGCACCCCTCTCACCAGGCTTATTATCCCCAGGCTTATTATTCTTTTGACTTCTTTTCCGTTTTTCACCCATGATAATCCTAAAACCCAAATATGAATGATATAGGAAATGAACAACTTAACAACGTACATGCAGAGTATTATCTAAAACCTTAAACCCTAATAGGAATGAAAATTTAAAATAACAGATTGAGCTTCTAAAATCCTAAACCCTAATAAGAGGAGTGAAGTAGATGATGCGGGATGATAAAGATAACAAAGAAGACGAAAAACAAAGAGATGCATGAAAAAGAAAAAAGATGATCGTCTTAAAACCCTAATGACGAAATACAAAACTAAAGTGAACATACCTGATGATGATGATGATAAAGAGAACGAGCAGGATGATAAGGGAAGGCAACGGAATCTGGGCGACGGCCGGCGACGAGAATGTAGAAAGCGAGGAAGAGAGAAGAATAAACTCAGGATACCAACGGTTGAACTGGTGTTGTGTGTGTTTGTGTATGGTATGCTGTATATGTTTGTAAATTAGTTTTTTATTAAGACAAACTATTGACAACCGGTTCTGAAAACAAAACCGTTGTTATATGTTAATAACAACGGGTCAATAAAAGTCAACCGTTGTCAAAACTTTATTACAACGGTTAAAATATACCCGTTGTAATATATTTTCACCAAATTTGCGCCAAAATGAAATATGTCAAAAAAATCAATGACAACGGGTAGGGGTACTACAACCGTTGTTGAAAGTTTTAACAACGGGTAGTGTAACTCTAACCGTTGTTGAAAGTATTAACAACAGGTAATTTAAATATAACCATTAAGTTGTTATTGTTGAAACTTTTTTTTTTTTAAATTACTGTAATTCCATTACAGTCCAAACCTATAACAATACATACTGTAACAGCAGAAGCACCATATACTGCAACATTATTCCGCAATTTCAACACCAGCATCCACATCTAATAATAAGATCAAGAAAATAAGACAACACCAGCATGCATGCATACTGCATATCTAAGCACAGGATTTACCATGCCATGCAAATTTGGAAATTTTTATTTAACAATGACCATTATTGATTTACCAATAAATTAAACCATTAAATTATTGATCTGAAAATGACTCCAAATGTTGGTCGTCCATATCACTGTGTCCTGATGAACTATCTCAGGATCGGGGACGTTTCTTGGATGTCATAGTTTCTTCGTTAACCCAAATACCTTCACCATGGTCATCACGCATATAGATGCTTTCAGTGTCCTCATGATCAATGTCAACATCGTCGAAATAAGATACAGTGGTAGAGTGATCCATTCCCTCAAAAATGACATCCTGATCATCATCACCATTATCGGATGGACTACTCCTTCTACTCCTTATAGGCAGTACAACAGACCACTTCTTATCCATAGGATCGGTGACATAGAACACTTGTTTAGCTTGGGATGCCATTATGAAAGGATCATCCTTATTATTGCCAACCTTACCCAGATTGACCAGCGTAAATCCCATCTTATCCTTTCGGACACAATGGATGTTGTTATCAACCCAGTTACATCGAAACAAAGGCATTGTGAAATCAATGTAATCTAGTACCAATATTTCTTGAATAACACCATAATAAAGGCATTTTCCCCAAATAGGCTTTTTATCTTTTGAAGTAGCAAAGTGTATTGCCTCAAATTCAGAACTCACACCACTATTTTGCATTGTGCTCAACTCATCTTACTCGCGGGTGTAAAAAGTATATCCATTAATTGTAAAACTGTTGTAAAAGGTGACCCTGGCATTTGGACCTAAACCAAGACGTAGTAACCTAGGAGAGATGTCATCACCAGTTTGATCCGTACACTCTAAGACAATATTCCTAAACCACTCTGCAAACGTCTTCGTATCCTCGTTCGCAATCCACTTCTCGGTCTTGTTTGGGTGATCGTATTTGAGCTCATCTTTGTGTTGTTGAATATAAGGTTGCACCTCATCTTCGTTGTTTAGCACATACGTGTGTGCTAAATGCAACATTTCACGTGTCACAATTTTTTCAACCCGCCCCTAATACCTTTTTCGGTCATCCAAATCACTATGACGATTCTTAGGAACGCCAATCAACTCCTTCGGGGAGAGATGAGCGTAACAATATGAAAGAGCTTCGTCTAAAATAGCGCGTTCAGTAATACAACCTTCCGGACGATACCGATTAGATGTATAGTCCTTGTAGACTTTCATCAATCTTTCGAAAGGATACTGGTATCTCAAGTACACGGGCCCAAGGTACAAAATCTCCCTAACCAAGTGAATGGTCAGATGAATCATGATAGTGAAGAATGAGGGTGGAAAATACATTTCCAACTGACAAAAAGAGGTTACAACGAGGTCCTGCAATGAATCCGCGTCATCGGGATCGATGACTTTCTCGCATATGGACTGGAAGAAGAGACAGAATCTAGTTATAGCATATCTTACCTTTTCAGGTAAAATGGAACGAAGAGCCACAGGTAGTAATTGTTGCATCAAAGTGTGACAATCATGTCACTTTAACTCGGTGAGTTTTAGGTCTTGCATCGACACTAGGCTTTTGATGTTCGACGAATAACCATGTGGCACTTTAATTCCATTCAAGCATGCACATAACTCTTTTTTCTCATTCCGTGAAAGGGTATAAGCTGCTGGCGGTAAAAATGTACGATTACCTCTCTTCTGTGGTGCCAACTCTAGCCTAATACCCATCATTTTCATATCTTCCCTAGGTGCGGCGTTATCCTTTGTTTTACCAGGAACATTCAGAAGGGTATTGATAATATTATCACAGACATTTTTCTCAATGTGTATGAAATCGAGGCAATGCCTGACCTCCAGGTCAGGCCAATATGGAAGTTTATCAAAAAATATGAATCTTTTCTTATACCCACGAGTAGACAATTTAGAGCCGCTCTTCTTCCCATAATCTATCTCAATATGCTTTACTTTCTGATAAACTTCATGCCCACTCAAAATTCTAGGAGGTTGACGAAGTTCTTGTCTTTCATTGAATGCTTTTTGCATCTTGCGATAACAATGGTCATGATACAAGAACCTCATATTTCCCATATACACATACTTACGAGAAGACTTCAAGTATTCAGACTCGATATCCTCCCCACACAATGGACAAGCCTCTTTCCCATGAACTGTGTGCCCAGAAAGGTCGCCATAAGCCGGATAGTCAGTTATTGTACACAATAACATCGCTCTCAAATTGAAAGTTTCGTTCTTATATGCATCAAATACTTCTATCCCACTACCCCACAACAATCACAAATCATCTAGAAGAGGTTCCAAATATACATCTATATCATTTCCAGGTTGTTTAGGGCCGGAAATTAACAACGACAACATCAAATACTTGCTTTTCATGCACACATATGGAGGTAAGTTATAAACAGCCAACACTACTGGCCAAGTACTATGTTGGCTACTCATGTTTCCGTGTGGGTTCATTCCATCAGTGGACAGCGCTAGACATAAGTTTCTAGGTTCATTGCCGAACTCGGGATACTTAGCGTCGAACGATTTCCATTGCATACCATCTGCCGGGTGTCTTAGCTTTCCATCATTTATTCTTCCTGTTTCATGCCAAGTTAACATTTTTGAATCATCGGGATTCGCATAAATCCTTATGACTCTTGGTATCAATAGAAAATACCACAACACCTTAGCCGGGATCCCTTCCTTATCCTTATAACGCCACTCCAAACATTTAGGGCAATTGGTTAAGTTTTGATATAATTTCCGATACAATATGCAATCATTTGGACATGCATGTATTTTCTCATATTTCATACCCACTTCTCTTATTAGTTTTTTCGTCTCATATGTCTTAACAGGTAGAACATTACCATCAGGAAGCAACTCCTTTATCAAGGCTAAAAAATTAGTGAAACACGTGTCACTCACCCCATTTGCCCCCTTGATATTATACAACTTCACCACAAATACACATTTTTGTGAACTTACAACCAGGATACAGAGGTGCTTCAGACTCACACAACTTCTCATACATGTTGTTAAGATCATCCCAATTACTAGTGTCATCACCTACATCTTCAAAAGCAATCGACTCATCATCATTCTCTTCATTATCTATAGACCCAACATTCAACTTCTCTACTTCCAACTCTTCCAACTCAAAAACTCGGCAAACTCGGGATCATCGCTTAGCCTTTCGTGTACCTCAACATCATCTTCTTCCGAGTTATTCTCTTCCTCTAATGATTCCCCATGAAAAATCCAACGTGTATAGGATCGACTAAATCTCCACTTTTCTAGGTGTATTTTAACGTCCGGAAAAGCCATATAGCTAATATTACCACATCTTTCACAAGGACATGCAATACTAGAAGAACCTTTCAAATTGTTCGAAACGAATTCTTAAAATTCAGCTAAACCATCCTTGTAGGTGCGGTCACTCATATTTGCATCAATCATCCAAGTTCGAGTCATTATTCTACATTCGTAATAATAGGCAACTAATTCATAAAATACAATAATAAGCAAACAAATAAACGAAATTCAGGAAAGCAATTAAGCTAAATTATCAACAAATTAGATAATAACCCAAAAAATCCTATATCTATAAGCGTTGCTAAGAAACATATATATACCTGATTGATAAACACGATGAGGGAGAGAACACGGTGACAACAGTGACGGAGATGAAGACAGAGAGACGATCAGGGAGGAATGGAGGATGATATAGTAGCAGTATTAGCTTGTGTTTGTGTTTTGTAGCGTATAGCAGAATAAAGCAATCTGTTGTTTTTAAGATTTTCATAACATTAATAACAACGGCTATTAAGTCTACAACCGTTGTTAAAAAGTATTAAAAACGGGTTCTAAACAAACCGTTGTAATTACTTTTCACTAATTTTGCGCCAAATTATTAACAACAGTTAAAATGTATTACAGATTCAACCGTTGTTATTAGTTTTTATATTAACAACGGTTTTTCAAGTATGACCTGTTGTTAAAACCAATAACAACGGTTAACGACACAGAACCGTTGTAATTAAGTTTGGTAAAATTCGCGGCATCAATTCTACAACGTGTTTTGATGATTTTCGTGAATAAGCGTTGTTAAAGGGCCGTTGTAGTTGCCTGTATTTGTAATAGTGAGGGTCACTGCTTCCCTTGCTGCTGAACTGAAACTGGCAACATCTGATAATATCATTAGGAAGGGGTTTGTTCTGATTAATAGGTGCCCTCTGTGCAAAAGAAATTCTGAAACTCATTCCCATTTATTCTTCCAATGTCCTTATTCTAAGTTACTTTGGGAAACTTTGTTGAGTTGGATGTCCATCCTGCGTTCTGCAATGGATTTACAGAGAGAGATTAGGTGGAGCCAAAGTCGAAGGCATAGAAGGCACTAGAAGCATATTTGGTATGTCTTAAGTCTTACAGTGGCAATCAATCAGATTTGGCAAGAAAGGAATCTAAGGATTTTCAAAGGGCAGGAACGGAATGTAAGCATCTTTTTGCAGCGTATTAAGTATATTGTTGGCATCAGGCTGATTGCACATAGCAAAGGTAGTGAGCTAAGTGATGTAATAGAACATATTCATAGTTGATTCTGATATGGAGCCTTGTATTAGGCTTCTAGAGGATAGTTTTTGTAAGTCTACTCTATTTTTGTTCCCATAATGGATGAATAAAAATGGAGATATCTTTCTAGCAAAAAAAAATAATAATAATAATTAAATATTCATCGAATAAAATGTTAGAATGAGCATTCTCCCTACTGAACATTAATACCGGTCGTGCGAAGCACGGTATACTACCTAGTATATATATATATATAACTGGGTTGAAACGCTGTGGATGTGCCACGTGTCAACCCAGCCTTAAATACACGTATTAATCACAGCTGGAATTAAATACAAACATAATAAATGCAGTATAAATCTCAGTAAATATTAATTATAGTTTAATACTCTCTTCATTTTTTTATATATGACGTTTTGCATTTACGAGGTAAGCCTTTGACTTTAATATTTACAAAAATATATTTGTTCAAAAAATATAAAAATGGTACCATTAAATTCCTTACGAAAAACTCTTTCATATGAGTATACATATCATAATATTTAGTCTTATATTTTAAGAGATATTGAAGAGAGAAAGGAGTGTCTCAAAATGTGAGAAAGTCATATATAAAAAAATAGAGGGAGTAAATTTTATTATAAAATTATATTAAATAGTTACGGTGATTTAATTCTAAATTTACTAAAAAGTTATTTTGATAAAAATTCTAAAATGTAAATAATTACGTTTATTGTGAAAAAATGCTTTCAATTGAGTACGGAGTATAATTTTCATTATATTTATTGAAATAATTATTTTGATATGTAGAGATAATTAAAGTGAGTGTCTCACAATGTTTTACATTTACGTAAAAAAACATTTTCAGAAATATATAAAACTTAGACTATTAAATCCATTAAGAAAAATATATTTGGATCGGAAGAGTCATTGTATATATTAAAAACACAACTTTAAAAAAATTACAAAGAGATAAGCTTTTATAGTCTGGGAATGAAAAAAATTATATTGGACAAATTGAATACTTATGAGATTTTGATAGGTTTCAATAGTGTGATAACGAGTATGTGTACGAGTGTCTATGTACATAGTGATCGCGAGTGCATTTGAATAATCAAAACAAAAGTAATGATTATTAAGTAATATACTATTATAAACGACATCAAAAAGTAGAAAACACGTTACATTTTTCTTTAATATCTTTAACTAAATATGTATAAGTCAAATATAAAAATTTGATTATGACAAACAAATACTTCGTATTACTTTTAGTTAAATATTTTATATGTTATCTTTTAAATACTTTGAAGTTAAACATCAAAAAATAATATTTGAGAAAGTTCAACCTATTATATTTACTGGTAATAAAATTTTAAACATTATTATATATAATTGTTTAAAAAAACAAAAGGTGCAAATTTCTCATAGATATGTTTGACACATATTACATGCAAGACACAATTAAAACATTTGAATAAGTTGATTTTGAACCTTATATGTTTGATAGATAAATGTCACATGTTATACATAAAAATTAAAAATTACATAAAATTATATTCACATTATTTTGAATAAATATTAATTGATTTGAAGCATAAAGTATCGTGAAATGATATAATTTGAGAACTTATTTTTAATTGTTGTGTTATTCGAATAAATTTTATTTTGATTAATATGATATTTCACCAGTCACAAATTTATTTATAAAACGTTGATCGTGCATAATTAATTATCACTTATTAGTTTTAATTAAAACTCTTATTATTTTATTTTAAAACATTGAAGTTAAACCTAAAAATATTATATTTGAGAAAATATTATTTATAAGAGAAAATATTAAAGGTCATATGAATTATATAATTTTTCTTCAATTATAATCATAAAATATTGAAACAGACCAACCAAGTGGTGTTAGTCCAGTGGTAGCCGAGTTAAACATTAAAGCTTGCAAAAATGCAGGAGTTGAGAGGTCCCGGGTTCGACTACCAGCTGGGGCGATGATCACTTGGCCACTGCAGCCCCCGAAGAGGGTGGCTTACATGGTCCATGTGGTGGTGCGGGAATATATGGGCCCGGTGGGATTCAACCCCCTCGTAATCAAAAAAATAAATAAATTAAATAAATTAAAACAGACCAGGCGAATTCGCGCGGGTTACTACCTAGTGTGTATTAAAATCGGGAATTTTCTAAGTTATACTTCTAAATTTTTGAGTTTTCTAAGTTGTATTCCTATCTTTTTGAAATTTTATGTGTACGTACCCCTAAACCCTATACTATATATAGTCTATAGCATGACCTTGTTGTTTGTGCTCATTAACTTAATTCGTTAGTTGATCCATTAATTCACTCATTTAGCCACCAATCACTCATTAACATGTCCGTATACTTATCATCAGCTCACCCAATTATCCTCTATTTCTCTTAATAATCAATAATATTATCAAAAATGCACAAAACTTTCATTAACGTTGTACGTTTCTTTGAGGAGGTATTAAAGGTAACTCATGGTTGGTTAAAGTTAGTTTATGATGATTATCATAAAAAAAGATGATATGATATTTATGAGCGAGATTTGAGGTTAAACAACGGTTGTTAGAGAGATATAACGAGTGTTGAACATAAGAAATAGTAACACCACTAGTCCATTACATAAATTCAGTAATAGTCTAAATAAAATCCCATACGATTATATATTAACCCGATTTGAATTCAAACTGAACCTTATTAAAATACTCCCTCCGTCTCAGTCAATTATTATCCTTTGGTTTTGGCACAAAGACCAAGGAAAGAGAAAGGGTCAATTACTAAATAACAAGTGAAACAAATTGAGTGTGAATGATTAAAATGCTCATCAAATTTATTCTTAAAATAAAAAGGACAATAATTGACTGAGACACCCCAATATGAAAAAGGACAATAAATAATCGGGATATAGGAAGTAGGTGTTTAAAATAATTGTCAACTAAATTGAAATTAAATATCAAGGAATGCACGTCCAGTTTAACCCAATTTGAAGTCCTGAATGCATGCAAATCATGTGCTAAAGATGCTCATCCACATAACAGACGCTCATATGATCCTATGTCACACTCATTTATTTGTGCTGTATAATTGAATGCTTCGAGTAAATATGACTCCAAACGAAAGTAGACAGAAACATTGTAATTAAATATCTAATTTTTTTTTGTAAAAACTAAATACAAATAAAGGTGTCTAATGGAGTAATGGTTAACAATAGTTTTGTTTGTTAATTGTTTGTATTGTTTCACAAACAGAATTTGATATATAAGTAAACGCTGATAAGGGACAAAAATTTCATAGAAGTTCAATAAAAAGTTGTGTTTGACATGTGTTGTGCGGAAGCGTGAGTACCTTGTGTTGGGCCTCTTCTGCATCTCTTTCCACAAATCATAATAGTACAATACTAGGTTGAAAGCTCGCGCGTTGCACGGGTAATTAAATTAGTTATAATAAAAAAATATTATAAGGCTTTAATTTTTACATATAATTACTTGTTTATATATGATTACAATAATATTTCTTTCAATGAAAATAGAAAATAAATACATACACACCTACCGTTTCTTATTTATGCGAGAAAAACAAATAATAAATAAATGTTGTTATTGTAGAGATAATAATAGAAACTCTAATAAGAGACCTATAAGACAATACTTAAGAGACTCAAAAGATTTTAGGTTGCTGACACGTAAACTAAAAGATGACTCATATTTATAATCATAGGAATATAGGATCACCCCAGTTCGATTCTTTATACTTTAATATTAATCATATCTATATTATTTTTCAATGTGGGATAAATAACATACTATGTTCGTAAGTTTTTATTTTCTATTTTTTTTATCATAATTAAATACTAGTATAGATCCCGCGCAAATGCGCGGTATATATAGAACTTTTATTTACTATATTACTTATAGATTTTAGATTTATATCTTATGAATTTTCTTAAAATTAATCAAGAGAATTGAGTAATTCCTTGAAGTGTTTTTTATGAAAGTATTTTAATTATCTCAAATTATTTTAATAAATTCTTTTTTCGCCACGAAGTTAATATTAGGGGTAATACTGTAATAGTTTATGTTTATGTATAGTAGTCGCTTATAGTTTTATACAAATTTTGTTTTATTTTAATTAAAAGATTATATTTTTAAGTTTGATGATGAAAAGATATTTTTAATGAAATATTAGTTTAATGAATGAAAATCTAATTTATTTCCATATTTAAGCTTGAGCACTTTGGAGAGAAAATTTTAGAGAAATTTTATTCTCCTTGTATATAGGAAGATTATGACCATAATTACCTGTTAATATTTATGGTGTGTAATTAATTAGGAGGTAAATTTTGTAATAAGAGTAAATATAGACTAGTTTTTGAACCCGTGCACTGCATGGGTGGAAACGGAAAGTATTATTAAAAGTAACAACTTACATATTTTTTGAGTTTAGTAATTTATTAAATTTTAGAAAATTTCACTTTGTCTACTACCCATACACTTTTGATACTATGATTTTTTTATTCGAAATACTATGATTTTTTTCTCGACTTTTGATAAGTTATTGGCAAATAGTCGAAGTAGGCGGCTGAGGTAACTTAGACTTGTCCAAATTGAGCGAATCTGAATAACCCCACCTGACACCCAAATTCAGGACCAAATCTTGATCTGAACCCGAATTGTGTAAAACAATGGATAAGTAACTCCTTATATGAAACTCCCTTTGTCCCACTCATTTGTTTGCTTATTCTATTTTTGGTTGTCTCAATCAATTGTGTGCCTTTATATTTTAGGAATGCCTTTGATAAGCAATTTGATACTCCACACTCAATTTGAATAACTTGTTATTTAATAATTGACCTCCTCCTCTTTTCTTGCCATTTGTGTCCAACCCAAGGCAAACAAATGAATGATCGGGACGAAAGGACTCAAGAGAGTATGAAACTTCATATTTTATTTACCGAATTGTTATTACCCAAACTGGAACTATTGCAATGCGACACATGTTATTTTCCTACCCCGTTGACGTATCAATGTTTACGTTCTCATACGCATTTAAGTAAAGATGTATAAAATGGTTTTCGTACCCCGTTGGCATATCAATGTTTACGTTCTAAATACTAATACCTCGTCTTAAACTTAAAACGGATCAAATAAAATACATAGGACAAAAGCATAATATTTAGGGATTAATAATAAGCTTGTCCGATCCATCCAAGTACGGTGTTATTTAACCCCCTCTTAAGAAATACCAACTATGCATTTATAATGTGAAGTATCAAAATGGTGGTAAATACAACCATAACCGTTGTGAATTTCTACGTCATTGGTTAGTGTTGTATTGTCACTTGTGTAAAATTATATGGTAGATATATATTTTTAGATCAACCTTAATTAGAGTAACTGCAAGTTAAAAGAAATTTTATGAAGAGTAGATTAGAGCACAAAAAAAGATGAATTAAAGGATGATTTATTTAACATATCAATTTATACGAATCCAATATTAACCTCTATCTAACTCGTCTCCAATAAATTGTTCAATCAATTTGTGTTAGTTACATTTCTTTGAAAGATACTATCTTCGTCCAATTCATTTATTTTTGTACATTTGAATAAAAGACCTCTCACAAAGAATATCAAAGATAAACAAATGATTTTGACGGAGGGAGTAATATGGAGTACTCTAGTCCAATCTACTCATTGGAATATTAATGGGAAAGAAATCCCTTTTTAACATTAATGAGGATAATCATAATTGGAATAATCATAATCCAAATTATTTTGAATGAATTTGGCCAAATTAATATGCTAATTTTCTAATTGGAATAATAGTACGGGTGGTATGAAAAGTATCATTAAAAGTAAAAAACTTACGTATTTTCTTATTTAGTACGGCGTAAATAACTAAATTTTAGAAAAATTAATCACCCTTATTTGTCACACACTGTTTATAAGTTTATATATGTTGCTTAATTTTATTCGAAGTACTCTATTTTTTTCCTCTGATTTTTTAACTTATGAGAGGTAAAATATGAAAATATGAATATAAAATTAGTGTTGATTTCATACTTTTTTTTATCACGCAATATACATCTAATTATACTTATTATTGTATTTAAGATTTTGAACTCACTCGGTTATTTTGATACATCGGGAGATAGTCATCTCAATTAAGTCTTAATTATTGGTTATGATCGAATTAACAAAATTACATCTCAATAATAATATATTCAATTTAATTTGACTAACAAATGCCAAAATTTAAAAAATAAAACCACATGAATTGACCGAGTCTAAATTATTACAAATAACCCATATTCAATAATCATAATTTATTAAAAGTTATTTCTCATATTAAAAACTCCAACAATTATCAACTCCATAATTATTTAACATTGATTTGTAACTCACCTGACCAATTTTTTATATCAGACTGTTTCTTTCAATGAATGAATGATGATGCTCAAACCTCCCTTAGATTCCACCTTTGTCTCGAGATGATGAAGTGTCAGGTCATAGTGTATATCTATAATTTATCTATCAGCAAAAATGTTATGTCAATGAATAAAATTGATCGATGTTTCTGGTTCAATAGACAATATATAAAGTAAACAAATGATTGAGATAAATAATATAAAAAAATTTAAATCTTCAAAAGCCATTACACGTACAATCATTTTGGCCTCAAACTCAACTCTCAAACTACAACCCATACACTCGTAAATTAATCTACGGAACAGCAATTGAATCGTCTAGTCCCTAGAAAATCGAATTATAAAGTAGATATTAGATGAAATATTTCAATCTACGAAGCAGCAATAGAATTGTCAGATCCCTAGAAAATCGAATTATAAAGTAGATATTAGACGAAATATTTTAAAATAAAGTACGTAGTATTAAAACCAAGAAAAATCATTTACCAAAGGGAAGAAGATAGGGGGTTGAGATATTCTAATAGTAGAAGGTAAGTTAATAGATTAATTATGATCAAACATTATATGCAAATTCCTTTACGCCTAAGATTGCATATATTTGACCACATCTTGTTAAACTGGGTACTCATTTTAATTTTGAGAAGATTGATTTTATACTTTCCATGAATGAGGGCTTAAATCTTGAATTTATTTATTATTTACATTTTTAAATAATTGTAACTAAAAATTTCTTATAACTGCTATAAATAGATTAAGTTATTCAATATAACTATTAAACTCAGAGTTGACACGTGGCAAAATTTCTCAGCAAATGACATGTGGCAGACTGATTTTTGCTTTAATATAATATAATATATGATAGTGAGATCAATTAAATAGAAGGAAAATATTTTATTGTAGAGTGTCACTTAGGCGGGAAAACTAAGCGGAAATATTTAGAGATGTGTTAATATTTTAGTATATAGAGGATGTGCAAATAATAAGAAATATATACTCTAATGGTAGCATTTTTTTTACCACGAATCTAATTATATAATTTCCATAAGTTTTGTTTTTTACAATAGTTTTTTGTCGAATGAAATGTATAAGTGTGTTTACATAAAAATTATAAACATCACTTAAATATAATATAGGAAATGTACGGAGTACAAACTTCAATTAAACATATCCTTCCCTCAACACTAAGATTGTTAGCATAATTAAACCCGGAAATTATCCCTTTTACTCAAATCATCAGGAGAAAATGAATTATCTCTAAAGTGAAATCAAATTTAATTGAAAATCCTAACCCTAATACGTAAGTGTACCCTACCATGATAAAGATAATCGAATCCCATAACATAAACATCATACAAAACCAAAATTCAGTGACAAATGATAAGAAATCCTCGAAAAACATATGACTTGGGCGATAACTTTAAAAATAATTGAAATAAAGAATCGTACCTGATTGAGGACTGCGAACTCGAAGGTTAACGAATTGAGCCGAGATTATCGTGGGTCGTCGGTGACATGGTGGCTGCCGGCGATAACATGGTGGTTGTCGATGAGACGTTGGCCGTGATATAGTCGGTATGGGTCATGAGTTAGGTTTTGGGTGTGAAACTGTGAATGAAGATAAAGGCTGCTTGGTATTTGGTAATAGCTGAGAATATATTAGAAGACATGTCACATGTGTATTGTGTAGTGTGTTCCATATTTTCCTTTTTTTTAATTAGATTTTTCTTATTTAAGGCTACAGTTCCTTATAGTGACCGTTGCCTTTTCTTCGCTTTCATATATTCGGCTACGGTTCTTTCCCAATAACCGTTGCCTTTTACAATAGGCTACGGTCATTTAAAACAACCGTAGCCTTTTCCACTTGCCGAATGTCAGTTTTCTACTAGTGATACCAAAGTTTCAAGGATGCATTCTATTTATAATCACAGGATCACCTACCTTATGCTAATCTTTCGATGTGGGATAATTCTATTATTTATACGTTCAATTTAGGATCTATAACATACTAAGAAGTATACCATCTATAATATGTGCAAATAATACGAAACCTATATTTAATGATAACATTTTTTTACCATGAATTTAATTATATTATTTTCATAATTTTTTTAAACTATATCATAGGATCACGCACCTAGCTTATGCAATTATTGATCTTTGGGAATATAGAATAAATATTTTTAATAATCTAATTGTTTTAATTACATTTTTTTCCTAACACGAATCTTAATATGAAATGGAGGAATCAAGAAAATGTATAAAAAATGTAAAATGCATTTTTTTCTGGTGCGATTTTGATAAATGGTTAAAAATAACGTTGTGTTTTAATCTTACTCAAAAGTTATGACGCATAATAATTACCTATATTTGAAAGTTAAAAAGATTTAATTCTACTATTTATCAAAGTAAAAAGCTAATTATTGATTTGTTTGTGTATTCACGATCTTTTTATGTAACACCTGATTTTATTATATTTATTAAATTTTCTATCTTAGTGTAGAAATTATCATTATTTATGACAAATTAATAACCAATTTACGTATATTTAGCACCATTTTATTTTAAGTTGTGATTTTGACATAAATGAAGTTATTTACACTATCGATTAGAGTTGGCAAACAATGACACGACACGAAAATACGATACGAACCCGACACGAAATTAACAGGTTTGAGTTGAGACTTAATGACCCGTTTATGTAAGTGGGTCGACACGAACACGACACGATATTTAATTGGGTTGGGTTAGGGTTGACCTCTCTAAACACGAACCCGACACGAATGACCTATTTATTAAATTAATCCTAATTTTTCTTGATCCTCTATCACATAAATATGCTTAAACTTTCAGTATATGGACGTGACACGAAAACACGACACGAACCTGACACGAAATTAACGGGTTAGGGTTGAGGCCTTATGACCCATTTATGTAAGTGGGTCGACACGAACACGACACAAGATTTAATTGAGTCGGGTTTGGGTTGGAGGGATTGTGACCCGTTTACACGTGACACGAACACGAACCCGACACGACCCGATCTGTTTGCCAGGTCTACTCCTACAGTACCGATTGTCTTAAAATAATCATACTATAATATCACTAATATGTAATTGTCTTTATAATTATTTACGTGATCAATATTTGTATGTTATTGTTGTAACTGAGGCGTGTCGTTAATACAAACTCTTATAAGAGCTATGTAAGACAATACTTGAGAGCCTTGAGAGACTTAAAATATATAAGAGCTCTCTAAGACAATACTTGAGGGACTCAAAATATTTTGGGTTGATAAGTAAGTTTCAAGAATGGATCCTATTTGTAATAATGAGATCACCCCACCTTATGATAATTTTCTGATGTGGGCAATTCAACTATTTGTCTGTAGTATATATATTTATAACACCTCCATTATTTTTTGATGTGGAACGAATAATATACTTAGAAATACACCATAATCTTCGAAAATACTTTGACAACCAACCCAATTTAATATTAAGCAAATACTATACTATCTATTAATTTCGTACATTTTTTTTTCTATTTTTTTTATCATAATTAAAATATGTGCAAATGATATGAAATCAATACTCTAATGATAACTTTTTTTAACCACGAATCTAATTATATAATTTTCATATTTCTTTGTACGATGCTTTTTTTCTTTTCAAATGATAAGTTTTTATATAAAAATTATAAACTTCACTTAAATATAATATAGAAATTATCTTATATATATATATATATATATATATATATATATATATATATATATATATATATATATATATATATATAAAAACAAGTTGAAGCGTCGTGGATGCGCCACGTGTCAACCCAGCTTTAAATACAAGTATTAATGATAGCTGAACATTAAATGTAAACAAAATAAATGCGGTATAAATCTCATCAAAATATTAATTATAGCTTATAAATTTTATTATAAAATTACATTAAATAATTACGGTAATTTGATTCTAAATTTATTAAAACATCATTTTGATAAAAATTCTAAAATGTAAATAGTTACGTTCATTGCGAAAAATGCTTCAAATTGAGTATACTTTTCATTATATTTATTGAAATACTTTGATTTGTAGAGATAATTAAAGTGAGTGTTTCATAATGTTTTATGTTTACGTAAAAAGACATTTTGAGAAAGTTATAAAACTTAAACCATTAAATCCTAAGAAATATATATTTGGAAGAGTCATTGTATTTCTTAAAAACATAACTTAAATAAAACTACAAAGAGATAAGTTTTTATGTGGGAATGAAAAATAATATTGCGAAAAATTGAATACATATGAGATTTCGATAGATTTAAATAATGTGATAACGAGTATGTGTACGAGTATGTATGCACATAGTGATCGCGAGTGCATTTGAATAATCAAAACAAAAGTAATGATTATTAAATAATATAGTAGTATAAATGTTTGGGTGATTTTTACCAAACTGGTTGTTTTAGGTCAATGCGGTCTTACTCGTTGGTTATTTGATTAATTGTTTGTATGATGATACTTTAAATAAGGAAATAATGCTTGTAATGTAAATTGACACGTAAGATTTGGTGACGCGGAAAACCCAATTTGGGAACAACCGCGGGAGGGACGGTACCCTGCCAAATATTGCACTAGCTTTGAATGAGAGGATGAATACAATTGGAACGTAATGTAAATCTTGCTAGCATGAAGTCTTGTGTATGTGTGTTCTTGGATGAATGTATTTGTGAATCTCCTTCTTTGATTGCTTCCTTGACTATTTATAGGGTAAGAACCCTAGATGTATCCTACCTTGATTATGGAAAGGAGTACAACTTCCATAACAACTCTTGCCATAACACACGATCTCCCTTCATTCTCCCTGATCTCCCTGACTTCTCCCTGAACCCTTTCCTAAATACGGACGCCTTCCCAATGGGCCCCGTTTCCCTTCATACGCATCTTGGCCCACCTATCCTTCCTCCACCCGTGGACTCTACTTCCACCATACCTCCCTTCAAGGCCCATTTTCTTAACAACTTTACAAAGTGGGCTTTTTCTATTAAGAAAACATTAGCCCAAACAGTTTGCCCCAAATTTCTTGTGAAGTACGCTTCGAGGTGTCGAACAAGGAATTTACGTAATCAACTGCTAAAACCCTAAGCCGTCATTTGCACTCCTTTTCATGCAAACTCATCATCACTGCCGTCCTCATTTCTCGCCCCCGTCTCTCTCTCCTCTTTTATAACCTCAACTCCCTCCCTACTTCATTTACTCACTTCCACTATTTCCCCAAAAACTCTTCCCCTTATTCTCATCTCTCCCTTTTCTCTTTTTCCGCCGGCTTCCCTGTTTCACTCCCTCCGTCTTCTTCACCAGGTATTTCCCCCTTCCTTTTCTTCTTAATTTCCTTTTTCCTTTTTCCACCATGGGCAAAAATCGACACTCATCATCGACTCCTACACCTTCTGATCGCAACCCTGACCCGGTCTTTCCTTCCTGGGGACTCTTCACTCACCCCCATGATTGTGACTCTGCCCTGACCCATGCCGACATCCCTCTGATCAAAAATTTACTTGGTCTTGGTGACGGGGTGGATGTCGCTATTCCTGAGCCCGGCCAAAAAGCTGATGCCATCCGTCCAGGGTGGGTTTGCTTTTACTTATACCCATTTAGATATGGTCTTCGCTTCCCTTTTCCAAAACTCGTTCAAGACTTCATCTTTACAAATAATTTTGCCATGGCACAAATTTCTGCCACTGTCTGGAGGGTTCGTCTCTATTCCTTGGCCGCTTGTCAAAATACTGGCAACTCCATCTCTCTGGGCAATCTGGCCCATATGTATGATATCAGGTCCCTAGGTAAGGGCTAATTCTCATTCCGGAGCTCTGGAGAGGCGCCTTTCAGGCATGTGTCAAAATATCGGGATGAGAAATGGTTCGAGGACTTCTTCTTTGTGAGGAAGGCTTCTATCCAGCCGCCTGCCGATTACATCTTCGAGAAATGGGTCATAACTTCGAGTAAGTAGCCTTCCTGTCGTCTGATTCGTTTATCTTGCTGCTTACTAGCTTACTTCACCGTCCTCGTGCAGGTCCCTGCTACCTGACCCGTATTGGTGCCCAGATCCCTGCCCGCAACAAGTTATTCTGCATTCCTCAGTTAGAGAGGAAGTTTCCTGACCTGCTTCCTGGATTTTCTCCTGCCTCTTTTTCCAACCCCCTTCAATCGTCTCACATCATGTCTTCCGGTAAGCTTTCTATAGTCGTTTCAATTTATATGCAACCTTACTGTCAGCTCAATTTTCCTGACGCCTGAAATGATGTTTGTTTGCAGGTTCAAGAGTTGACCCTCTGGAAGCTATCTTCCAGAGCGCAAAAAGAAAGAGATCTGCTGCCATCCCTGATGTGTCATCTGCCTCCAAGAGGAGTGCTCCTGGTGCCTCTTTTCAGACTTCTTCTACTCACTCTAGCTCTGCCAGGCCTGAACCCTTGGAGGTCGACCCGCTGTCTCGTCATCCCCTTACTCCTCCTACCAGTCCTCGTACTTCAGCTAGCGGAGGCATCATTGCTCACTTCCCAGAGGGTTTTGGGAACGTTGATAAGGTGCCATACTGGCCAGAAATCGACCAGCTGCTTTTTCCTCCACTAAAGGAGGCCTTCTCAGAATTTTCTGAGAGGAAATGGATGAGAATGATGTGCACAACGCTTTCATGGTGAGTGATCTTCGTCTTCCACCTGTTCTAAATTTTTACCTTTAATTCCTTGCTAACTTTTAATCTTTCTCGCCCCAGACTCTCCAGTCTGCTCTTTGCAACAGGAAGATGATCAACATAGTGCAGACCACCAGCCGAGCCACTAGTGCCAAAAAAAGGGAGCTGACTGCGTCTAATGCTAATTTAGAGAAGAAGCATGCTGATTTGAGGGGGAAGGTAGCTGAGCTAAAAGTGGATATGGCTGGCGCAAAGAGGAAGCTGAAGGAGGGAGCCGATCAGCTGGCTCGTACCCAAGAGGTTTGCACCACGTTCTCTGACTCCTTGAAGCGTTCTGAGGAGAGGATCAGTGAGTTGATCACCCTGGCCACAAATATTGTTGCTTACGCCACCTGGCGGGGAAAGATCAGCGGGATGCGTGCTGCCCTTGAGGAGGCTCCAACCCAGCAAGCTATAGATGAGGAGGAGAGGCAGCTGGAGATGCTCTATCCCGCTCAACCTGATCTGAGTGCGCTGATGCCTGAGGTTGGTGAGATGAATTATCCTGTGCTGACTGAGCAGGCTGTTGGTGGAGATGCTGGGTTGCCCAGGATGCTGCTGACAGAGCTCCGGAAGCTATGGCAGCTGAGGGAGTACAAGCTGGTCCGGTACCTGAAACAAATGGTCAGCAGGCAGAGGAGATGCCAGATGTGGAGGTCATTAATGTGACCGATAGTTAAGAAGTTTTTTTTTTATCAATGAACTTTTTTGGTAGTCTGACCCTGTGGTGACAAACTTGTAATATTTTAGACTTTTTCTGGTAACTCGTCATGGTGGCGATGAAACTCTGGGGCTGCACTTTTGGCCATGTTTTGGAAAGCTCCTTGTCGTGGTTAGGCAAGTTTTAGTTATATCTTGTGTGCTAGATTTTGTTTTTCTTATTTTAGCAGGTTGCCGCGTCAGCCTATTGGCTGATTTAGGCGAGTCATGTCATCCTGAGGAGGCTGACTCAGACGCAGCTAGCTGCCGTGTCAGTCTGTTGACTGATTTAGGCATGTGCCGCATTGTAAGGAGGGGTGGCCGTGTCAACCTTAGAAGCTGATTTAAACCAGTCGAGTCAGCCTGAGGAGGCTGAACTTGACTCAGCTAGCTGTCGTGTCAGTCTGATGACTGATTTAGGCGTATGCCGCAGTTTTTGGACTACTTAACCTTGTTCATGACGCAAGGTGTGTTCATCACGTTTAAAGCCAACATGGGCGTAATTTAGGCAAGTTTATTGTCGTTCTAGGACCAATGGGACGCTGCAGGATTCTGGTTGCTCAAAGATCCCTACGTTCCATATTTGTATGCATGCATGCTGGGGCCCTGATTAATTGCGATTAGTGCGAGCTACGTCCAGGGGGTGGTATCAGGGGTAGCTGGGTAAGCGTGTTTAGCTGTCAACCAGGCCCCTTTCGTATGTTCCACAGTCCGCCTGGTGAGGGTGCTCCTAGTGGAGAAAGTAGGTTAGGCATATTGGAGTGCCATGTGCCTTGTCACCCCGCGTTGGTAGTTGAAAGTCATGCTAGATACACTTTCAACGTACCATAGACATTAGGATTCGAAGTGATGTACTTAGAGAAGCCTGAAAACAGAAAAGTCTATTAGAATGATATGAAGTACCTGACGCCATCTCATGGGGTACCAGAGCAATTGTGGTCCCAGGACACTGTCAGACCATACCATCCGATAGTAGTTTGAAAGTTGAAAGAAAACAAAGATATCAGAAAAGGATATGGAATTGGTAGTATGCCTACTACCGGATTTTTATTTCATTGTCTTAAAATAATTTGGCTTTTCATGGTACATTACTCCGTAAGCTAAAATCTACTTATTATTAAAAGTAATATCTCTTCAGGTGAATTATGTTCTATGGGCGTTGTATGATTTGACCGTCCATAGTCATCAGTTTGTATGCACCATAGCCAACAACTCCTTCTACCTGGTATGGTTCTTCCCATTTGTAGGCGAATTTACCTGCCTTTCGATTTTTAGTGTTCTGAAACACTTCGCGGAGAACTAGGTCCCCTACCTCCAGGAGCCTGACTTTTACATTCTTGTTGTAACTTCTGGCCACCGACTGTTTGTAGGCAGCCAGACGTATTTTGGCACTTGCTTGTAGCTCATCTACTGTGTTTAGGCTTCTGACCATCTCTGCATTGTTCAGCTCCCCTGTCATACATCCATACCTATGAGTGGGAACTAGGACTTCTGATGGAATGACTGCTTTCGCGCCAAACACCATTCTGAAGGGTGTTTGGCCTGTTGTTATCTTTGGCGTCGTTCTATCTGACCATAACACCAGTGGCAATTCATCTGCCCACTTTCATCCTAACTCCTATAACCTCCTTCCCAAATTGTCCATGATAATTTTGTTGCTGGACTCAGCTTGCCCATTAGACTTTAGAGTCCTGGGTGCTGATTTTTTCAAGGTGATGTTCCATCTAGCACAGTAGCCTTCAGCATCGTTGGAGATGAACTGTGAGCCATTGTCACATATGATCTCTGATGGGATACCAAACCTGCAGATGATATTGCGTTTTATGAAAGAGATGACTTGTTTGTCCTTCACTTCTGTGAATTCTTCTGCCTCTATCCACTTGGAGAAGTAATCTGTCATTGCCAGCATCCATATTCTGTTCCCTGTGGCTCTTGGTAAGGGGCCTACTATGTCCATGCCCCATGTCATGAACGGCCAAGGAGAAATGATAGGGTGCAAGGGCTCTGCTGGCTGATGGATCATTGGTGCTGAACGCTGGCAGGCGTCACACTTACGTGCGTATTCTGTTGCATCTGCCCTCATTGTGGGCCAAAAGTATCCTTGTCTGAGTGCTTTATTTGACAGACTCCTGCCCCTGCATAGTTTCTACATTCACCACTGTGGAGAGCATGTAACACAGTCTGCGCCTCCTCCTTGCTCAGGCATCGTAGGTAGGGACCTTCCAGTGACTTCCTGAATAGTGCATCATCAATAAGTATAAACCTGGAGGCCTTTACTCTGAAAGCCCTCACTTCCTTCTTGTCATCTGGCAGCTTATTATGACGCAGCCAGTCTAGGTAGGGTGTGCGCCAATCCCAGTCGTCTGCCTGTGCAGATGGTTGATCAGACGGCTGGTCAACTGGCTGAGAGCCTTCCTCGGCTTCCGTAGCTGTCTGAACTCCCACTTCGTCCCGATGATCCTCCAGTTCTCCTTTGTCTATTTCATCTGTCTTCTGGATAGAAGGTTCTAGCATATGTGCGATAGGAATGCTGGACAGTTCTGTTGGTTTGAACGTTTCCCCCAAGGTTTCTAAGGCATCTGCTTCCACATTCTGATCCCTGGGAATCTGCTTGAGCTTGCAAGTTTTGAATTTCTGTTTTAGCTCTTTTGCTATTTTTAAGTATGCAATCATCTTTGAATCTCTAGCTATAAACTCATCATTCACGTGGTTGACTATTAGTAGAGAGTCACTGGATATGTGCAGGTGCCTGGCCCCTAATTCCAGAGCTAGCTGCATTTCTAATATAAAGGCCTCGTATTCTGTCTCGTTATTAGTTGCCTTGAATTCACATCTTACTGCTTGCGCTATCAGATCTCTCTGTGGTGACCGCAGGATCAACCTTACATCTGCCCCTTCTAGGGCGAGGATTTTCTCATCTGCCAGATTTTGGATGGCTGGGCTGAAGTCTGAGACAAAGTCTGCTAATGCTTGCTATTTGATTGCTGTTCTAGGGTCATACTGGATATCATATCCCCTAAGGTGTACGGACCACTTCGACATTCTGCCTGACAGTTTAGGTTTCCTCATGATAGACTTCAGTGGGTAGTTGGTCACAACGTGTATGGTGTGGGACTCAAAATAGGGGCGTAACTTATAAGATGCTACTACCAGAGCTAGTACTAGTTTTTCAAAAGATGTGTACCTGGTCTCTGCTGGCAGCAGAGACTTGCTTATGTAGTATACTGGCCTCTGTTCCTTCTCCTGTTCTTTGACTAGAACAACCCTCACTGCCACCTCTGTGACGGCCAGGTAGAGGAACAGTTCCTGGTTCCGGTTTCGACAGCAGTGGTGGGCTGCTAAGGTAGTGTTTCAGCTCTCTGAATGCTTGCTCGTGATCTGCGGTCCACTCGAACTTTTGGCTTTTCCTTAGTATATCGTAGAACAACCTGCACTTATCTGAGGACCTTGAGATGAACCTGCTCAGGGTTGCTACCTTGCCAGCTAGTCTTTGAACGTCTTTAGGCTTTTCAGGTGACTCCAATTGCAAGACAATCTTGATCTGCTCGATGCTGGCTTCTATTCCTCTTTGAGTTACAATGTAACCTAATAATTTCCCAGAGGATACTCCGAAGGTACACTTAGATGGATTTAGCTTCATTTTGTATTCCCTTAGGGTGCTGAATGTTTCTGCCAGATGCTGCATATGATCTTTGGCTTTCTCTGATTTTACTACCATATCATCGATATGTGGAACCTGCATTCTTTAGGCCGAATGGCATGACGTTGTAACAATATATTCCTCTTTCAGACATGAATGCCGTTTTTTCTTGATCTGCAGGATCCATCTTAATTTGATTGTATCCACTCTATGGGTCCAGGAATGTCAGCATCTCATGTCCAGCTGTCGCATCTACCATTGCATCTATGTGAGGTAGTGGGAAAGGATCTACAAGACATGCTTTGTTGAGGTCGGTAAAGTCCACACATACTCTCCACTTCCCATTCTTCTTAGGTACCACCACCACGTTGGACAACTACTCTAGATATTTTACCTCTCTTATCTTCTTTGGTGCCAGAAGGCTATCTACCTCTTGATTAATTACCTTATTCCTTTTTGCTGCAAACTTCCTTCTTCTCTGTTGGATGGGCTTACACTTTGGGTCAACACTGAGCTTATGCGTTATGATGGACGGATCTATTCCTATCATGTCGTCGTGTGACCATGCAAAACAGTCCATGTTATCTTGAAGAAATTTGATTAACTACTGTCTTAGGTTCCCTGTGCATCCGGCTCCAATTAACACGGTCCTTTCTGGGTGCCGCTTGTCCAGGTTGATCTGATCTAGCTCCTCGGTGGGGCTCAATGTATTCATTCTGGACAGGCTGCTTCTATAATTGCTATGCTGGAGGACTGGTGGTGCACTTTAGTGCTTTCTTGTAGCAGCCTCTAGCTTCCTCCTGATCTCCTTGTATTGTTTCTACCCCCCATAGAGTGGGGAATTTTATGCATTGTTGTTATGTTGAGGGGACTGCTTTCATTTGGTGCAGCCAGGGTCTTCTCAGAATGACGTTGTAGGTGGAGGGTCCATCTATGACCAGATATCTGATTTGCTTGTTGACCCCTCCTACATAGGTTGGGATGACTTTCTCACCTAGTGAGTTGGCTGTCTCCCCGCTGAAGCCTTCTAGCGGGATGGTTTTCTTCTGCAGGTCCTTCTCGCTGAATCCTATATTTTCTACAGTTTTCAGCATGATCAGATTTACCGAGCTGCCTGCATCTACCAAGACCTTTCTAACTGTGTAGTTGGCCATTGACAGGGTGACTATGAGTGCATCATGATGTTCCCGTTCGTCATATGTGTCTCCTTCATCAAAGGTGACGGCTGGTAAATCACTGTAAGAAATTCTGCAAGAATTTGCTGGTATATCTCCTTTAGTACCGGTGGCATGCCTCTTGGCTGCCGAGTATGTTAGCCCACTTATATCTGAGCCGCCTGTTATCATGTTTATGATCTTGGTGCATGTGGGTGGATTTGCGGGCTTTGCGGAGCCTACCTTATCCTGCTGCTTGCCCCCACATGGTAATAGGTGGCTCAGTTCACCTTGTTCGTACAGGCGTTTGATCTCTCTTCGTAGTGCATAATAGTCTTCGGTGTTATGCCCAATATCACGATGGAATTCACACTTCTTTTTACTATCTTTTCGCCACGCCTGTTCTTCTACTGACGTCTTGGGCCACCTTACCCTGTCTCCCATCTCCCTGAGTGCCTTCAGGATTCCTCCGGTGCCTGTAGTGAATCCATACTCTGCCAGAGTAGGGAGTTGCTAATTCTCTTCGATTCTGTTGACTCCCATTCCGTATGGCCTATATCTTTCGTCCCTCTTACTGGTAGGTTGCTTTCTTCCTGGCTTCTCTATGGCTGAGGTACTGGAAACGCTTGGTGTACTAGGTAGGCTTGCTCTGGCTAGGATGTCTTCCTCTAGTCTGATTGCGGCAACAGCGTTTTCTTGCACTGCTTCGAAGCTATGGCAAGGATGCATAATTAGCTGCTTATATAGGTCAGAATCATGGTGGAGGCCCTTCCTGAAGGCTTCTAATGCTGTCAAAACATCACATTCCCGTACTGCCACCTTTTCATTGTTGAATCTGGTGTTGTATTATCCGATGGTTTCTCCTGCCTCCTGGACGATTCTGTATAGATCCCCTATGTGCTTTTGTGGCTTCCCGCTGCTTGCGAACTGCTAGGTGAACGCGTTTACCAATTCAGCAAATGTGGATATCGACTTGTTGGGTAGCCTCACAAACCATCGAAGTGCCGGCCCCGTTAAGGTGGATCCAAATCCTTTACACATGCAAGCTTCCTTGACTTGCCCTACAGCTGTTACCGTCATCATGTTCTGTTTGTACTGGCTTATATGGTCAAAGGGATCTGTTGTGCCATCAAAGAGAGGCATATTTGGACTCGTGAATCCCTTTGGCATAGCTGTGATGGATATGGCGTCCACGAATGGCGAGTCGACATAACTGTCAGGTGCTTCTTTCTCTAGTGGGGGAGGCAGTCCTGGAACCCTGCTTAGCATCTCTCTTAACTCCAAGTACTGCTGATTTGTTATGCTACCCGAATCTGGGGTTTGCCTGTCAGCTGCTTGTTGATTTAATATGCCGCCTCCTGACCCAAGCTCTTGAAGGTTGTGATGTATCTCAGCAGCTAGGGGGGTTGAAGTAACGACTGTTCCCTGCTGCCAGTTTACTTGTTGGTTCCACTCGGATCTTGCTCCAGGTGTCTGGTCAATTGTTGCGGAATTGCTGACAGGGGTGCCGTCTGTTCGTGCTTCCTCACGGCTGGGTGACGGCCACTTATCCGGTGTGAGGTATTTTAGTCCTTGTGGAGTTATTCTTCCATCTGATGGTATTGTAGCTAGATCCAACCTTGTTACCAGTTCAGCTGGTATCTACCGAAGTGGATTCCTGCTGTCTGATGCCCCTTGTGTCAGATCTACTAACGGAGATCTTCCTTCCCCTGCCCTGCTTGCTGAGGTGGCAGACTACTGTTTTAGGATATCTATCTGCGCCCAGAGCTCTCTGTCTCTCTTCCTTGTTGCAGCTTCAGCTATCTTCTGGTCTTATCTCATGTTTTCCATGGCCTTATGAAGGTTCTCTACGCCAGCGAGCAAGATTTGCGTAGGACTGGGTGGCGGGGTGAGGCCTGAGCTTGCTGCTCCCTTATCTGATCTAGCCTGGGTTGTGACAGCAGGAGTTTTAGGAGGCAAAAAGGTTTTTGCCGTTGGTGTGATTCTTGAGGTATGTCCGGGAGCCTGCGTTGCCACTGTCGATGCCGGATTTTGAGTAGAGGTCGGCGGTGGCGACGGTTGTCTGCTCCCTGACACGGATTCCGATGCTTGCTTATCCATTGCGTACTTAGATTATCAACGATTGACGACCACAATGCCCCACGGTGGGCGCTAAACTGTTTGGGTGATTTTTACCAAACTGGTTGTTTTAGGTCAATGCGGTCTTACTCGTTGGTTATTTGATTAATTGTTTGTATGATGATACTTTAAATAAGGAAATAATGCTTGTAATGTAAATTGACACGTAAGATTTGGTGACGCGGAAAACCAATGTGGGAACAACCGCGGAAGGGACGGTACCCTGCCAAATATTGCACTAGCTTTGAATGAGAGGATGAATACAATTGGAACGTAATGTAAATCTTGCTAGCATGAAGTCTTGTGTATGTGTGTTCTTGGATGAATGTATCTGTGAATCTCCTTCTTTGATTGCTTCCTTGACTATTTATAAGGTAAGAACCCTAGATGTATCCTACCTTGATTATGGAAAGGAGTACAACTTCCATAACAACTCTTGCCATAACACACGATCTTCCTTCATTCTCTCTGATCTCCCTGAACCCTTTCCTAAATACGGACGCCTTCCCAATGGGCCCCGTTTCCCTTCATACGCATCTTGGCCCACCTATCCTTCCTCCACCTGTGGACTCTACTTCCACCATACCTCCCTTCAAGGCCCATTTTCTTAACAACTTTACTAAGCGGGCTTTTCCTATTATGCAAAATTTAGCCCAAACAATAAACGACATGAAAAAGTAGAATAAACTTTACTTTTTTCTTTAATATTTTCAATTAAAATCTGTATACTTCAAGTATATAAATATTGATTATGACTAGCTAAATAGTACGTTTAGTTAAAAATTTTATATGTTAACTTTTAAATACTTTGAAGTTAAATCTCAAAAAATATTATTTGAGAAAGTTTAACCTATTTTATTTACAGGTAAACTCTTAAACATCATTTATATATAGTTATTTAAAAATACAAAAGGTGCAATTCTTATAGATATGTTTGACACATAATACATGCAAGACACAATCAAAATATTTGAATAAGTTGAGTTTGAACTATATATGTTTGATACATAAATATCGCACATTATACATAAAAATTTAAAAATTACATAAAATTATATTCACATCATTTTGAACAAATATTAATTGATTTGGAATATAACGTATCGAGAAATGATATAATTTGAGAACTTAATGTAGATTGTTGCATTATTCGAATAAATTTTATTTTAGTTAATATGATATTTGACCAGTCACAAAATAATTTATAAAACGTTGATCATGCATAATTAATTAACACTTATTAGTTTTAATTAAAATTGTATGTATTTTATTTTAAAACATTGAAATTAAACCTTATAAAATTAAATTTGAGAAAAATTAATTTATTTTTATTTATAAGTAAAAGTATTTAAGATTATATAGGAATTATGTTATTTTTCTTCAATTATAATAATTAAATTTAAAACAGGCCGCGCGAAGCTTGGGATGCTACCTAGTATATCATATTTTAGAGATAACGGTACAAACTCTTAAGAGCTCTCTAAAATAATACTTAAGAAACTCAAAATATTTTGGGTTGATACCTAAGTTCCAAGGATGCCTCCTATTTATAATCATAGGATCACTCCACTTTATGCTAATCTTTCGATGTGGAATAATTGTATTATTTATACATAGTATATTTACCTCATCAACATTATTTTTCAATGTGGGACATATATCATACTATGAAATACACAATTTTTAACATGTTCAAATTATATGAAATTTATACTCTAATAATAGCATTTTTTTACCACGAATCTAATTATATTATTTTCATAATTTTTTAAATAATGTTTTTTCGTCAAATCAAATGTAAAAGTTTTCATCTAAAAAATAGAAACATGACTTGAATATAAATTAGGAAATATATACAATATACTATATTATAATAATTAAAAGATTCTCCACTTTATTATTTACATCAAAAATTATTATTTATAAAACTTTCCTAAATTAATTTTTGATGATGTGGACAACTTAGAATCGCTCGAAAAAAGCCTCTTTTATAAATATATATATAGATATATAGATTGTTCGCTTTGGGCCAATCCCTCACGGATTTACTCTTGGGCTCCTTCCCAAAAGGCCTCGTACTATTATATTTTCTAGACATGAGGATGATCTTCCATCTTTATTCTACCGATGTGGGACATGAGTTTGCACTCTAACAATCCTCCCCTCAAACCAAGGACCATCATCTTGACTTGGGACCTTGACCGACATGGAGAACTCTACTCCCACAACCTATAGCCCCAACTTCTAGACACCCGAAACATCACAAGTCTTGATAACCTCCCCTTAGCCGACACACCATGCTACCACGAGCCATGTCTTGCACCACATGTCACCGCTTGGTTAAGTGAGTGCCCCCACATGCTCCTGAGCCTGCATGTTCATGTGCCCTTCTTGGGAATTCGCTACACATGCATATCGAACATACTCTGCATCTAATACACTCTGGATCGGGTCCGCCACTTCAGAAGTCCTAGAACACCAATGGTCTCTGGCATGCACCCAACCTGATAAGGGTCCACCTAATAATCATCAGTTCTAGTGCACAAATGGTCTCTGTCCCACAAGACCTATGACATCTTTCATCCATTTATCCCTGGACCGGGCTTGCTCGAGGACACACCCCGAGCTAGGAGTTCAATGCCTTACAGTGTATAACTTCAAGTCTTGGGCATGCTGATGCATCCTCGTGTCCAGCCCAAATCGAACATTGGGCTCTAATACCACTTGTTGTACGGAAAAGTGAATACCTCGTGTTAGGCCTCTACTGCATCTGTGTCCAAAAACCATAATAGTATAATACTGTCTGCTTTGGGCCAAGCCCTCACAAATTTACTCTTGGGCTTCTTTCCAAAAGGCATCGTACTATTATATTTTCTAGACACTTATAAATATGATCTTCCATCTTTATTCTATCGATTTGGGATATGAGTTTGCACCCTAACAAATGCTTATACGTGTGGGTTGAGGTTTAAAATAATAATTACATTGCTAGCTATTTGGCAAGCTAAGATTATCATGCCATAATCATAAGTAGTATAGATCCCGCGCGAATGCGCGGTATTTTAAATAGAAACATTAAAGAAAATAATAATAAAACTGATATTTAACTTAATTTGAAATTTAGTTGTAAATTTATTGTTATTAATATTTTGTATTAATCGGTGGAAAAGCAAAAGTTCAGTATAATCCAGGTTGAAGCCCAATAAAATATATGCTATAATAAAAGCCCAATTACAGATATGATGTAATAAAAGCCCAATTATAGTCAAATTCATTTAGGCGGGAAAATTTGAGAACTCTTATTCTTTTAGTATAAGGGGGATTACAAGCTATAGACCTATAGTGAGGGGTTCAAATTTGAATGATAGTTAAATTTGTTTGGATTTATGTTCAGAGTTTAATTAAGTTAATCCGATTTATATTTTGAGTGATTGTAACATTTTTTTAGAAGTCGTTTATGGGCTGAGTTTTGAAAGCATTTTAGGGATTCGTGTAGAATTAAAAAGTCTTATCTAATCACACATAAGGTGAACACGGTGTTTCCTATTTACAATCGGATTGAAATATGCAAATAGGGTTCCCAACTGCAATAAAGGTTAGGGTTTAATAAGGAAACTGACTCTTTGCCTCCTTATAAATAAATACAGATAGATCAGATTGAAATATGTAAATAGGGTTCTAATTAGATTAAGTCCAACTGCAATAAAGGTTATGATTTGTGATTAGGAAACTACTCTTTGCGCCTCAAATTAATATATATCGGATTGAAATATGGAAATAGGGTTCTAATCAGATTAAGCCCAACTGCAATAAAGGTTTTTTATTAGGAAACAGAGTCTTGCTCCTTATAAATACAGATAGATGGGAGACAGTTTTAATCATGCTATTCCTCAATGAGTTAATAAACCTAAATCCTTTGTACTAGTATACAAATCGTAGTCTCGTTGTTTATTTGTTGGATATTATTTGCTCACGGATTTGTTCCGAGGTATTTCGATTATTTTTTTTTTTTTTTGAATTAAACCCGTAGGTTTAAGAAGTAATATTAATAGAATCAACACAAACTACATCAGCGATTTCCAACGGCAAGGATTCCAACCATCTACGAGAACCTATCGACCATGGTCTCAAATAAACAAGCTCATGAGCGGCCTTATTAAAATCTCTACGTACCCAAGTAAACGAAACACTGTCGAAATAATTACAAATAGCATAAATGTCATTATAAATTAAATAAATACTACTACGTCCCTTCCGTTGCTACCGTAGATCGTGGATAACAGCTGAGCAATTGCCTTCCAAGATAGCTCTTGAATTATTCCTCCGTCTCGCCTCTTTAAGACCATACAGTTTAACAGCTGCTTCAGCTTCCGCTGGGTCCATCTCAACCATTTCCTGCTCCACCGCACACCATACAACCTCTCCCCTATCATTCCGACACACCGCACTCAACCCGACACCCACATCAGCTATCACATCGGCATCAATATTCACCTTCAACACCTCCCTCGCCGGCCTCCTCCAACTCTCCCCGACATCCACTACCCCACGGGTCCTCTCACCCAAACTCCCACTGTCCGTCATCTCACATACTATATCCCTCACCCTTCGTATGACCAAGTCCGCCCTCCACTCTCCATCTTCGAAAATAGTCTTATTCCTCCTTTCCCAAATAGCCCAGCAACCAGTCATGAACTCCACCTGCTCTTTCAACCCCATCTCCCTCATAGCAACTTCCACCCAATCCCTAACCCTTGCAAAACCCGAACTTGATGGCAACTCGAGGTCCAGGGCATCCCAAACACCCCCAACCTACCCGCAATCTCGAACAACATGTAAACAAGACTCCACACAATCCCCACACCGTAAACACCCATTCGCAGCCGAACTCACCCTTAACGAAATATTGCCTCTAGTAGCAATGGCCTCATTACACAGCTGCCAAAAAAACACTTTGATTCTTGGTAAAACTGGAACCCTCCAAATTTTATTCCAAAGCCAACTATCAGAGAAGTAACTCGGCGCCCCTTTCAAATTCCCATCTTGCTTAACCATAAGCCTATACGCCGAACGGACAGAATAATTTGTGTTTAATTTTAATTTTAACATGCATATGATCCTGAAATTGTTTTTGCTTCAGTGATATAAGAGGGAATAGGTAATGTTAAAATCGAATTACGTACGAAACCTATTCAAGATTCAATTTTACTAACATGATTTGATATATTTCGTAGTTGCTACGTGAGACTAACTTTGCATATGAGGCTGGTCGATTGCTTTAATTGGAACTTGTGAGACACAAAGGTTTATTCCTATGTTTTGCTATAAGCATTTATCATCTTGTTCACTAGTTGTCGCGGCCCGCTATTGACAGTGGGTAACTTTATGATGGCTGCTTATCCATCGTTAATTGTTAGAGTTAAAAGTGTCAATAGTACTTAGCTAATTGTGAAATTAGATATTATAATTAGGGTCTTAATATTAATTAACATGTGAAATCCACTATGATTTTTTGTTAATCCTAATTTGATTAGGTGAATAGTTTAATTAATCTAATCCCCATATATTAAAAGAACTAAGTTTGGTGTCCGGCTTCGCCCAGGCTACCTCTATTTACCGTTAAATTTTAATTTCAATGAAATAAACTATATTGGAATTGTCTAACTCACGCGTTTACTATTTGTAATATATTTTTCTACGGCATATCTTGTAATTATGATGAAATGTAAAGTTTATTTTCAAATTATGAGACACGTTCACTACCCCACTATTAATATTATTACTTTCACGACATTCTTTCTTAATATCATTACGTTCACTACTCCCGTGGTTACTATTGTTTCTTTTACTAATTCCTCTATTTTTTTTTTTGTTAAATTCATTATTCCCGTTAATTTTATCCGGCCTATATTTAAATAAATAAAATATTTCCTTGAGTCGATCGGTTATTTAATTGTTCATACTTTTTCTCATTGTTACCACTATTACTTTCACTACATTCGTAGTTACATTCACTACTCCCACTATCATTATTATAACTGTCACTAATCTCACATTAATACCGTTAATTTTATTAATCTCGTTTCTACTATTACTTTTACTACATTTAATTTAATTTATAATTCTATGATGATACTAATTAATTACATAAGTGGGGCATGTTAATTTTAAGGAAAATCACTATATTCTCGTGTTTTCTAAATTTAATTATTTTAATTTGATGTAATTTCCATAAATATTCTTCATCAAGGCATCTTTATGATATACTTTTAACCAAAACTATATAATATTTACATTGAGGTCCCTTTATCAGGTCTATCACACGGTGCTATCGATTTAAAACTGTATAGTATAATTAATTTGTATAGATTTCTTTAATTACATTGAAGTCCCTTGGTTTCTAGAATTAATATATAGTATTGATAAGAAATTTCTAAATTTTCCCGCCTAAATGAATTTGGCTATAATTGGGCTTTCTTTATATCATATCTATAATTGGTCTTTTATTATATTATATCTACTAGGGCTACACATAAAGTAGACCGGACTGGTAAAACGGACCGACTCGGCCTCCGGGTCCACATAAATATTGTGACCGGTCTCCGGTCCGATCCGGTCCGATCCAAGAAAAAAAATCGCATCACATTACCTTTAAAAATAGAATCGGTTTGGTCCAAACCCGGAAAAAACCGGACCTAAAGGGTTCCGGTCCAGGTTCCCATCTACCCGGTCCGGTCACCGGATTTGGGATATGGGGTTGTCCGGTCCGCGGGTCTTTACAGTCCGGTCCGGTTCTGGACCGGTGAACACCCCTAATATCTACAACTGGATTATATGAACTTCCCCTTTTCAGCGATTAATACAAAACATTAATAATAATAAATTTTACAATTAAATATCCAATTGAGTTAAATATTAGGTTTTATAATTGTTACTTCGTATTTTATTTAATATTCATATCTAAAAAACCGCGCATTCGCGCAGGATCTATACTAGTTTAATACAAAGTATTTATATTATTGCCCTCGAACTCATATTTATTTGCGACTAATTTAATATGATTAACTTAGAGATCACGAATTGTTGACATTATTTCATATGTACTGTTCATCAGTCCCGAGTGTCAGAATTTGACAAAAAAAAGTGTTTTTCACATCTAAACGCCATTTTAAACAGGACTGCTTTGCAAGGTCTGCGTTTTAAGGCAAAATCGAAAGGTTCAATTAATTTTTGGGCAGTTTTTTTGTTCAAAAGGTGAAAATTTTAATGTTTTATTAATCTATCATGAAATTATGTTAATGATATGCTTTTCTTTTAATTTGATATATGTTAGTGTTAATTCCTTTTTGTATTACATGCATGTAATATGTATAGCTTTATTAGTATGCATGAATGGGTCATGTACATTTGGCATATATGTTTAAAATCACTCAATCTGAAAATTAAGTTAACTAGTTTAGATCCCGTGCAAATGCACAGTATTTTAAATTGTAATATATAGAGAAATGAGCATTATTAATAATTACACATTAAATTTACTGTTAAAGTCTACAATATTGATGTGTTCTATTAATTATTAAGATAGAAAAGGGAAAAAGCGTGAGGACAATTTTAAATACGAAAATCAAAATATCATTATATTTACTAATTATAATAAATATTGTATATTTGGTGTTGTATTTTAGGGAGATTTTCGTATTTTATAAATCATACTAATTAGTATTTCGGCGATGTATTTTTCAAATAAGAGATCGAAGATTTTTGTGATGGAGAAAATTCTTAAATATAATAATTAAAATATATTTATGGTTAAAATGTCATAATAATAATATGAGTAAAATATATAGTAATCTTACAAACTGACATATATCATGGAATATAGCATATATAAAATATATGGTAGTCTAAAGTACTTAAGTGTAATATATTTCTCTGCAAATATTGAAAATAAGAATTATAAAGTAGGCCAACATTTTTATAAAATAAACAAAAGTTTAATCCCAATATTTGAGAATAACCAAACCTATTTACTATTAAGGCCCAATTTGTAGTTGAGGGTGATTTGAGCGGGAAAATTCCTAGTTTCACCTATTCTTTTAGTAAATAGAGGATGCCTTTTCAACTTAGTGACTGTAATACACTCATATGATTATATCATCAAGTATTGGGCCCACCAAAGTAGAGCGTTCTGGTTATGTAAGTTGACCAGGTGGATAACAGTTTTCAACACATTTAGGTTGATTGTCTTAACAAAGTTTTCAAAACAGTTCTGAACTTGAGGCATATACTTCAAATTTATGTGATGATTATTTAACAAACCGAGGGTTGTATATGAGATGCAGTTAACATAGAGATATTTACCTTAATGCTTTAAATTCGAGCGCAGAACCAAAGCTCGCTTGAATTATACTTCCTCCATTCCAATCATTTCTATACATTTGTTGAATTTATGTGAGTTGTATTTTAATAAAATGTATAGAATTGATTGAAATGGAGGAAGTAGGTATTTAGGGTTTTAGAGATATTGTATATGTATGAGGATTACCTGTACAATTTTAGTACTTTTAGAAATTTTTAAGATTCATTTGTTGCATATTTTTAGCATGCCACTTATGTTTGCATGTTTATATTGTTGTAGATAATGTCAACCACCAAATCATTTTCGCTCCGTTCACTCCTTGAGAAGGAGAAGTTGAATGGTTCAAACTTCTTGGAATAGTATCATGAATTGAGAACTTTTCTCTGTTGGAATATGTGTCCTTCGACAATAATGCGATCACGACTGTTGATCATGATGATCACATGTTTAAATCTCATTATAATGAATACAATTGGGAAGTAATATTGTTACTGTCAACTGGTCAACATATATCGGTAATGATTGGCTGACTAGAGTTTGACATTACTTGTCGTGCGACGGTGGTGATCGATTTGACCCCTAGGTCATACCTATAGGGCAACACTCTTAATTGATTATTTAATTAATCGTATAATGTTACGAGTTAATTAAATTACTTGAAAAATTGACGGACGATTTTGGAAGTAAAATTTACGTATCACATTAAAATGTGATTAAATGAGATACGGTCTGAGTAATTGAATTGTATCATTACTCGGATGAAATTATTGTTTAAAGAAACAATCGGAATTGAATGAATTATTATAAATACAATCTGTTGTGATTTATAAATGGTAAAATATTTTGGTACAAGTAATTATGAAATTACTAAGTCGATTTTTGTATGTGACGTATTTTTAATAATACGTTGATATGTTAAAAATACATAACAAATTTATGTCACATATGACATGTGACATATTTACAATTGACAAAAATAAAATGGATTACTTGTTATCCATGTGTGCCGAAATTAGGGGAAGAAATGGGCTAATATTGTGTTTGATTAAGATAATGGTAAACACAATGATTACCAATTGCCTAGCCATGCAACCCTATCAAACATTGTGAAGACAAATGTGTGCATGCATTGGCTCCCCAAAATCCCTCCTCTTACCCGGTTTTGAGAAGACATTTCTATAATTTTTACCTAATAATATACAAAATGTTGTAGATTATTATTCATTCATTCTATCATCCAAAAGATAATTCTAGAGAGAATAATAATCCTCCTCTTCTTCTCTCTATAAACCGAAAATATTAAGTGTATTATAATATTTTTGGGTCATTTTTCTTAGATTAATATTGTACTAGTTCTCATAATATTAATCTTAATTAAGGGTAAGCTTTGGGTATTAATCCTAAGGAGAGATCCTACACTTGGATCTTGTTTCTTCCATCTTAGGAAAGCTCAAGAACAAAAGAAAAGGAGATTTCTTTTGTGCCCAATAAAACCAAAATCACCAATGTAAGAACATGATTTCTCCTCTATTTTATTATTTGTTTGCATGCATAAAATCCGTATTTAATTTTATGACAAATTAATTTTAACATATATGAGTATGTTAGTATGTATAAAGATCTACATTTTCGTTCAATCGGTATCATGAGCCACGGTTGTTTGCATGCAAATCGGTTAAAAGTTTTTCCGAGTTATAAGAATAACATATAAAACTTGTAAAATTTGTGTTATTATGAGATATCACGAAATTAATCCATGCATATTAATATTTCTGGTCCTAAAATGTTTTAGGATATTTTGGTTAATTTTACGGATTTTTATTGTTCATAATTTACAATAATGACATTTAAATATGATTTTATGAGTAAAAATGTCATTTTCGGTCTAAAATTAGCTATACTTCGAATTTTCAGTTGATTTTTGGATATGTTGTCACATATATTATTTTGCGATAACCTGTAAATTTTCATAATTTTTGGACTTGTTATGCTCGAAAAATGAATTTTTTATTATTAAATTCGGATTTAGGTGAAAAATAGGTTAATATGAGTTAAATTTCGAATCTGGTCATAGAAAATTAATATGTTGTCACATGCAATTTTACAAGATGTGTGTAAAATAATTGGCTATAAAGAAGTCTTTTTGCATGATTTATGGATTTTTGAAGAAAAATAGCATAAATAGTGACATTATTAGTGAAAAATTAAAAAACATAATCTATGACTTAGGAAAAACGTAATGTTGCATTTTATTATCTTTTTCAGATCTAAAATTGAAAAGTTAATGAATATAATTTTTCCATGATTTTATGATTATTTTAGTTAAAACCGATAAACCGCAACATTGTTTTTCCGGAAAAAATTTCGAAATTTTTAACCTAAGATTTTGAACATTATGAGTGTCATGGTATTTTTTCAGAATGTTCATGAGTTTAAATTTCAAATTTTGAATTTATTTGAAATTTTGTGATTTATTTGAAGTTTATAGCTTATTTTTGTAATTTTTGGTCTATTTATGAACAATTTTATAAAATATAGGTTAATTATGGTCAAATTATTAGTGAAGACTAAATTTTGAGTCCTAAGAGGTTAGGGTAATTAACTTATGCATAAATATGAATTTATGTATTTTTGTGATTGTAAAATGTTGAAATCACGCAAATCCGTAAAAACCGAGTAATATACGATATTGGCTAATTAAAGGCGATTTAGCATAAAATTGAGCATGTTCATACATATTATAATGCTTCATTTTTCTTTATGATTGTCATAATTTTAATTTATGTAATTTTGAATTATGTAATTTTACTTAGTATGGCCTTAGATTTAATTGGTATTTCCCGAAATGTATGGGAATATCGATTCGGTTGTAATTTTATTGTGATCTCGTATCACCGTTTTGTAATTTAATAGATTTATTTTTATTTTAGTTACAAATGTATAATAGGAAATTATGTAATTTATTATGTAATTTTATTCATTCCGGAGTTCCCAAAGACGGATTTCTTCAAGAATGGCGATACATAAAGACGGTGTTACCTCGAGATGCGTGCCACAACCGAAGTTCAAGGGACCAATGGAGTTGGTTTACGAATATGTAATAGTTAAATAGTTTTTCTATTTTAGGAAAGGCCATACTAGGATTTATTTATCTTTATGCTTGCATTTTATTTTATGTCACATGCATCGCTAAATCGCCATAACTAAAACATGCATCCTTATTTTATCGAGTTTATCGACCGTGTCAATTAGAATTATCGTAGTTCACCGCTTTAGTTCACTTAAAACGTGATAGATAATAAATTGACATGACCTCTCGCTAAAACAAACAATTGAGACATAGCCTTACCAAATAGTAGAAACCATGAAAACCTATTTCGCGAGGGAGTGCACTCGGCCCTACCGGGGTACAAACCTTGTTACGTAGGGGAAGTGGGTGATGAATGTTAATCCACCGAATTCGTGTTGATAAGAGATGAATCGGCCCTACCGTGCCCAAGTTGATATGGATTTGGATCATGGACACATTTATTCGAAATTTGGATTGAACTCAACAAAAGTTTTTGATAAGGGATGTATCGGCCCTACCGTGCCCTTATTGAATGTGTTTTGGGCTAAAGATAATTTTTAATGTAATATTATCAACCAAGAGTTCTAAAAGTAGAATCGATTAAACGTTAATCCACCGAGTTATATTGATAAAGGATGAATCGGCCCTACCGTGCCTAAGTCGATATGAATTTGGGTCTTGGAATCATTTATCTAGTTGGGTAGAGGTCACTAGAAAAATGCATAAAACTTGTTTAAATCATACATTTTTACGAGTATTATTAAAACGACATTTGTTTTACTCCTTATATTTTGTTTTGTAGACCACTTCTTTTTCATAACAAATGGCAACACCAACTCCAACTCCTAATGCCACACCTCTCGCTAGTTCGTCATGGCTCCGATCCTTTATGGATCGATGTAAACTTGAAAAGAATGGGTCAAATTTCTCCGATTGGGATGCCCAACTCAAATTAGCCGCCGAAGGTGACGACAAGCTTCGTTACCTTACCAAGGCCTCTCCACCCGAACCCTCCACTAGGTCCACCGCGGCCACTAGGGAAGCATATGAGGCTTACCAAAAGGAGTCCGCCGCAACGAAAAATGTCTTGATATTTGCGATGGAGGCGGACCTCCAAAGGAGAGCCTTTAAAATGGGCAATGCTAATGAGATTTACTCCAAACTTGTGACCATGTTTTCACAAACTCCGCGGATCGTCCAATATGAGGCGGCCGCGGCATTCTTTGATCTCGACTTCAAAGAGGGCCAAAAGGTTAGCCCTCATGTGCTCAAACTATTGGAGCTTGTCGAGACCTTGAAAATTAAAATGGTTGAAATCCCCAAAGAACTCATCGTAGATAGGATTCTACACTCCTTGTCCAAAGTCAAGGCATATGTGCAATTCCGGGTGAATTTCAACATGCAAGACAAGGATGTGTCTCTTGAGGAGTTGCACAAGTTACTTGTGCAAGCCGAGAGGGACATGAGGTTAAATGTGAACCCTCCCAAGGATGTGCTTAACATAAGCACTAAGAGTAAGGGGAAGTTCAAGAAGAATGGGAGAAAGGGCAAGAAGCTAGCTCCCACATTCACCAAAGCTAAGCCTAATGAAGCTAGCACCTCAAAAGTTAAGAAGGGTCCTCTTGATAAATGCCATTATTGTAATGGCATGGGACATTGGAAAAGAAATTGTTCCAAATACCTTGGTGATATCAAAGCTGGAAAGATTACTCCAGTAGGTAAATGACTATCCTTCTTTTATGTTTCTAATTCAACTATGGTAATATGATGCAAAGTTGTGATAATGTATCTTCCTTTTTATTGTAAATAGGGCCTCCACCAAGCAAAGACAAGGGAAAGGAAAAGCAAGCATGAGAAACCATGGAGAAGCTATGGATAGCTTTTATGGAGCTTTGCTTTTCATTGTCTTATTTTAAATTATGTTTTGGATTTTAGAACTTTAAGTTTCCGTGTTCGACATGGAAAGGTATTTTGGATAATGATTTGTATTTTGGATAATGGTGACTTGGTTTGCAACTCAAGTCACCCGTTTTATCATTTATCCTTTTATGTTCTAAAATTCTTCTTTAAATGCTTGCACTTTGAAACATAAGATTATTCACTTAAAGTGATCTAATAGACAAATATAATGACGGGTTTCATTATATGTCCACATGCTTAAGGCTTGTGTATGATCATTTATAAAGCGATTTTGAGTCTATGAACTCTCTTAAGGGAATGTCAATCACCAAGTACACATATGAAATCAATAACTATTAGTCTATCTATGAGATAGTTCTCCTTATATTTCAACATCATTATTTGTGTCTCATATGCTATCTTTGAATCTATAGTGTATTTATTCTAAAGATAGAGTGGGAGAAAAATGAGGACACAACACACAAGGCAAGATAAAATTGTGTACTTGTGTAAATGAAGATCTACGCAAGAGAGAATGATTTGAAGGAAGGTATATCTATTTACATAGTATACCGAATAGATGAGATCTATGGTCTCAAGTTAGTTCTATATGACTAAAGAGACCAAGTGAAGTAATCATAAGAGTATATTCTCAAGATAACTACACGAGGAGACCAAAAGAAAGTTTTGGAAGAAAAATGACTAATGAAAAGTCTTAATAAGTTTTTGACTAAGTTTATGATATATTTGACCAATAGTTTCAACCTTGAGATTTACTTAAGAGCCTAAATGAATTATAGTAACATACTAGTTATGATCGAGTTGCAAAGATTGATATACCGATATCTTCAATGGCCAAAGTTTTAACCACGCAAATGTCATTGCTTAACCTCACTATGAAATGGTTAAACCTCCTTCCAAAAGGGTATTTGCAAAGGACGTATTCTAGATATTGTTTATATTTGAATAATGACATTACTACACATCATTATGACATGAGTGTGTTGGAGACTCAAAATCTCTTTCCGTAAGGTTAAGATGAGACCACTTCAAAATAAGTATTTTGAAAGGATATGATAGGAACATATATGGTTTTATCCTAATAACTTGGCAATGCAATTTATATTTCAATTCTTGATAAATTTCGATTGAGAAGTCAATTTCGAAATATGTAGAATTGAGTGGGAGTTAGGAAAGTCTCATGTGGAGACATGGAATTTAGTGGGAGCTATCATCCTTTGAATGTTTACAACTCATCACTCATTAAAGAATGACGAGCTAATACCTTCTTTCATAAAGAAGCTTTTAAGTTTTCAATTCTGGATGAAAATGGACTATCATGAATCCAATTACATCAAGGGATGTTGGATTAGTATTAAGAGATACACATCGTATCAACATTCAAAAGGTTATTCATGTAGATGAAAATGGAATTACCATTAGCAGTCATGGTCGTTCATTGAACCTATGAACGGTTGATCTCATGATTATTAGTAACTAATGTTTCCGCCATTAGAATTATCATGTACATGTCCAATCATGAATCATATGCATAAGAGCATGATGATGGATGGCAAGCCATAATAGAAACGTCATGAATTCTCAAGAAGAATCCGATGAGCGATTTCAGTGTTTGACGGAATGTTCCATTGTGTGTCAAGAGGTTGCACATATTAAAGAAAATCCGAGCACATATGAGGATTTATGAGAATCCCAATTCTTTCAAGCCCAGAAAGAGAAATGAGAAGTTTTGGAAAGATGCTTGGTTGAATAAGAACTTATTCAAAAATAATCTTTCCTAGTTAAGCTAGGACTTGTGAGAAGTGCTAAGCTGTAAATCTTGGCAATTGTTACAAGATTCTACAAAACATATACCTAGTGCATTGTGTGTGGATGGAATACTTGATCAGTACAAGTTATATTATTCATCACAAATTCGTTCGTTATGTGATAGTCGATAATAAAGTTCTTTCAAGTTAAAGAACCGAAACCAAGGTCGGGAACCTTGATGTGTACTTGGTAAGATTCATGCTATAAGAGAGAACATGAATGCAAAGGAAATTGCAAGTGTAAGAAGTTTGAACACATAGACACATGGGATGTTAAACTTCTATTGCAATCAATAAGTGTTTACACTTACGATATACATCACAAGGCTGTAATATGATATTGACTACCCGAGTGTGATGTCGACATTTGTCGTTTGAGTTATTATTAACTCACCTTGTACATTGTTATATCCAAACGGGTTGTGGAGACAATTGAACCCCGTTAAAGTGAACATGGATTAACATTGTATTTGCCCATAGTTACTTGTATGAGGTGACGTCTCGAAGTGACTAGAGTGTGATGAGATTGATGGCAAGTTCAAGTGCCATAGAGTCATGTGAGATGACTAGTCGATCACATAGGCAGACTGTTAGGAACATTTTGTCGGGCCTAATGGCCGCTTTTAGAGTTCTGGCAAATTTATATAGCCTGGTCGTGGCGAGAGCTACTATAGTATTCAAATGAGTCGATTCTTTTGACTAAAGACTATTCGCCTAAGATGACACAGTTTCAGATTAACTTTGATTTGTGTTACTACGACCTTCGTAAATGGGGTCAAATGGGCATATTTTGGGTTATGATGGCCGTGGCTAGACGAAGGGAATGAGTGCGATAGGAATTGTCCACCCCTAGTCAGGGTTATAACAATATCTCAGGGCCACTCGAGGAGTAATGAACTGGAAATGCGTGGCCACGCTCGGAAAGTATCTATGATAGATAAGTCCGGTCAATCAGTTATTCTCCAGATCGAGGAAACCACTCTCGATATGATCACTTGCAAGTACGACCTGAAAGACACCTTGCATTGAGTGGGAGATAGTAATAGGACAAGAGAATTGGTGACGCACACTTGTCGAGGACAAGTGGGAGATTGTTGGAATATGTGTCCTCCGACAATAATGCGATCACGACTGTTGATCATGATGATCACATGTTTAAATCTCATTATAAAGAATACAATTGGGAAGTAATATTGTTACTGTCAACTGGTCAACATATATCGGTAATGATTGGCTGACTAGAGTTTGACATTACTGTCGTGCGACGGTGGTGATCAGTTGACCCCCTAGGTCATATCTATAGGGCAACACTCTTATTTGATTATTTAATTAATCGTATAATGTTACGAGTTAATTAAATTACTTGAAAAATTGACGGACGATTTTGGAAGTAAAATTTACGTATCACATTAAAATGTAATTAAATGAGATACGGTCTGAGTAATTGAATTGTATCATTACTCCGATGAAATTCTTGTTTAAAGAAACAATCGGAATTGAATGAATTATTATAAATACAATCTGTTGTGATTTATAATGGTAAAATATTTTGGTACACGTAATTATGAAATTACTAAGTCGATTTTTGTATGTGACGTATTTTTAATAATACGTTGATATGTTAAAAATACATAACAAATTTATGTCACATATAACATGTGACATATTTACAATTGACAAAAATAAAATGGATTACTTGTTATCCATGTGTGCCGAAATTAGGGGAAGAAATGGGCTAATATTGTTTTTTTTTTTTTTTTTTTTTTTTTTTTTTTTTTTTTTTGACAGCTGTAAAATAAGAGTTCTACATACGCAAGGCTTGTTTAGCCAAACCATGCGCTATACTATTTAGGCTCCTAGGAATAAAACTTAGACTCAAGCAATGAAAGAAACTGAATCGATCACGAACATCCTCCAGGATACCGGCAATCAAGTGATCTTCCTTGTCGATTCCCGCTACTTGATTGATCAACTGTAGACAGTCGGACATAACGGCTAGATGGAGAATTCTCTGATCTTGCGCCCATGACACGACGTCCCTGACCCCGAGTGCTTCTGCTTGTAACGCTGATTCAGCCCTGATGTGCACTTGTCTCCTCGCGATTTCCTTACCTGTTTGATCTAAAGCAATCCAACCGACCACCGCTTCAAAGCTCCGTAGCCAGCTAGCATCCACTTTGATCTTAACCACCCCACAAGCGTTGTGGTTTCCAATGAGATTGACAGGGTGACCAATACGAATGGCTTCACGATCCTCCTGTGACGAGTCTTCCACAGAACTTTGGAGCTTATCCTGTGCTGATTGTGTAGGATGGGAATTACTTAACACCTGAATATTTCTCCGGATTGAACTAAAGAAACATCCCGTAATAGTAATCGGATTTAGATCCAAATCCTGAAAAATGACCCTGTTTCTCAACGACCACACACCCCACAGGATGGCCATAAAAGTGATCATCTTGGCCTCGCCCCCTTCACTTTTTGAGAAGTATCGCATCCAATCATAAATCCATTCCGTGACCGATAGCCCCTCGGTACTTTCCACCCGGATTCCCAAATCCGAGGTCGCCCATAGACGTTGAACAAGACTACAGTCGCGAAAGAGATGTTCCATGGATTCCACACATTTCAGCCCCTCTCCACACATGCCACAGAAAGGTTCGATGTCAAGCTTACGCTTCAGGAACTCACTACCAATAGGCAGAGCCTTAACAATAATTTTCCAGATAAGAATTTTCCAAACCTCCGGAACGGGTAATCTCCATAACGTTTTCCTACAGAACTCTCTCCCTCTGTCATTAATTCTTGACCTGTCTTTAATGGAACCTCTTGCAGTCATATAGTTATGAAAAATAAGTCCATAGCCACTCTTAACCGTAAAAGCTCCATTCTTAGTAAACGGCCAGTAGACCTTATCCCTCACCCTAAGCTCGCAAGGTGGGATAGCAAGAATATGACTTGACCACTCTTCCTTGAAAACTGTACTAATTAAATTAGCATTCCACTTACCATTTTGGTCAAAAAGATCACTTACTTGCAAGCTTGCCAAATGGCTATTGTTCAGATCAAGCCACATATCCTTTGGTTCCGGTTGTTTGCCCCCCACCCATCGAGCAGTCCACACATTTAACCTCGAGCCCCTCCCAATTTTCCAACCAAAATTATCCAGGATAAAAGACAGCCCATGTAGAATGCTACGAATACCCCACGAACTCCCAGTCCCTCTGATGGGGTGCAAATCGTGCTGGAAAGCCTGAGACCCAAACATCTTTTGCCTGAAAATCCTGCAAAATAAAGAATTTTCCCCAGAGACAAGCCTCCATCCATGTTTGGCCAACAAGGCCTGGTTAAGACACTCGACATTCCTGATTCCGAGCCCTCCCGCACTCTTAGGTAAGCTCAGAAAGTTTTTGCTACACCAGTGGATGTTATTACCCATCTTACATCCCGTCCACCAAAATTGTGTCAAAAGAGAGTTAATCTTTTTTGCCACACTTACCGGAATTTTAAAAACCGATAGAACATAATTTGAAAGATTGGATAGAACCGATGAAATTAGGGTAAGGCGACCCGCTGGTGACAGAAAAATTCCGTTCCAAGAAGAGATACGTTTGGTGACATGCTCAATAAGAGCAGTAAAAATTCCTTTTTTGGATTCTGTAAACTCTGCCGGAATTCCCAGATACTTACCAATGCCCTTATTCTTAGTGATCCTGAAAATCTTTAACATCCTTTGTGCCCTATTCAAAGTTGTATTAGGGCTGAATAAAATCCCAGATTTGACGAGGTTTAATTGTTGTCCTGAGGCCTCGCAATAGTCGAGAATAAGTCCCATGAGATGTTGGACAGTGTCACCCTTATCCTTGAAAAAGAAGACCGAGTCATCTGCGAAAAAAAGGTGAGTAATAGGCCGAGTACCCCTAACAAGCTGAACTCCATGAATCATATTCAGGTCATGGGCATGATCAATGTTACTGGCTAGAACCTCCATGCACAAGATAAACAGATAAGGTGACAGAGGGTCGCCCTGCCGTAGACCACATCGGGGCCGAAACTGGGGAAGTGGACTTCCATTTACAAAGATTTCATAGCTTACCGATGTGACACAGTTCATGATCAACATCCTCAAACGCTGAGGGAACCCGAACTTTTCCAAGACCGCCTCTAAGAAATCCCATCGAATACGGTCATAGGCCTTACTCATATCTGCTTTAAAAACTCCTACACCAGTCCTCCCCTTCTTATTGTTGGATATTTTATGAATTGCCTCATGAGCCACTAGGATGTTATCACTAATACTCCTTCCCGGGAGAAACGCATTTTGCGTCTCCCCGACCAAGGAGTTCATGACTTTTGCCAACCTATTTGTAATACATTTGGAGACAACCCGCATCATCACATTACACAAGCTGATAGGTCGGTAATCAGACACTCCCTCCGGACTCTCCTTTTTAGGAATAAGAGTAATAAAAGTACGATTTACCTCATTTAGGAGCCTTCCTGAGTTCAGAATGGACAGAACAGCTTTCGTGAAATCCCGTTTAACCATGGACCAACATCGTTGGTAAAAAACCGCTGGAATGCCATCCGGCCCCGGAGCTTTAAAAGCTCCCATTTGGAAGACCGCCCTCCTGAATTCTTTAGCCGTAAACGGCCGATTGATACGGTCAGACTCGTCCTGTGTAAACTTGCGTTCCACATGCGTGAGAGTGTGCAGGAAGGCAGATTGGTCACGCCACGCGTGACCCTCACCCGAAGCCAGGAAAAGGTCCATAAAAACCTTCTGAAACTCCCCCTTTACCTGACCTTCATCGTATAGCCAAGTCCCATCAGCGCCTTTCACCCAAATGGGCTAATATTGTGTTTGATTAAGATAATGGTAAACACAATGATTACCTAATTGCCTAGCCATGCAACCCTATCAAACATTGTGAAGACAAATGTGTGCATGCATTGGCTCCCCAAAATCCCTCCTCTTACCCGGTTTTGAGAAGACAAAAACCATCATGGTTTTTCTATAATTTTTACCTAATAATATACAAAATGTTGTAGATTATTATTCATTCATTCTATCATCCAAAAGATCATTCTAGAGAGAATAATAATCCTCCTCTTCTTCTCTCTATAAACCGAAAATATTAAGTGTATTATAATATTTTTGGGTCATTTTTCTTAGATTAATATTGTACTAGTTCTCATAATATTAATCTTAATTAAGGGTAAGCTTTGGGTATTAATCCTAAGGAGAGATCCTACACTTGGATCTTGTTTCTTCCATCTTAGGAAAGCTCAAGAACAAAAGAAAATGAGATTTCTTTTGCGCCCAATAAAACCGAAATCACCAATGTAAGAACATGATTTCTCCTCTATTTTATTATTTGTTTGCATGCATAAAATCCGTATTTAATTTTATGACAAATTAATTTTAACATATATGAGTATGTTAGTATTTATAAAGATCTACATTTTCCTTCATTCTCAACCAAGAGAAAAAGGTATATGTACTTGAGAAGAAATTACCTAAGAAACCAAACAATGATGCTCACACCACCGTTAAGAACGCGTGGAAAGAGCATTTAGATGATAATACGAATGTTTGCTGTTTGATTCTTGCCACCATGAACTCTAAGCTTCAGAAGAAATATGGGAATGTGGAGTCGGCTTATGATATTATTGAGAACCTGAAACCTATGTTTCAGGAACAAGCTACGACTGAAAGGTGCAATACTGTTAAAGCCATTTTAGATTGTAAAATGGAAAAAGAAGAACCTGTTAGTCCACATGTTATAAAAATGATAGGTTATTTTGATAACCTTGAACGACTTGATGCTGGAATAAGCCAACAATTGGCTACTGATATTGTACTTCAGTCCTTGAATCCAAGTTATAGTGATTTTATTTTGAACTACAATATGCATAACTTGGACAAGTCTCTGAAAGAATTGCATGAAATGCTTAAGACAGTTGAACCTATCATTAAGAAAGCTTCTACCCCTAGTTTTGTGATGATAAATAAGGGAGGGGGCTTTAAAAGGCAAGGGTCATATGAAGGTAAGGGTAAGAGTAAGGCAAATGTTGTCAAGTTCAAACTCAAGACCAAGATACTTGTCATTATTCTAATACTCGAATAATTTAGGACCCACAAAGGACCTAGGGACACGTGAGGGAACCCACATGTACTCGGAAGTAAAGGATGACCCCTCCTACGAGACCAAGTAAAACCTAAACTAGACCTAGTGGACTTCCAGTGGACCGAGTAGAACCCCAAGTGGACCAAGTAAGTCGGCCCTCGGTCGATTGGTCCTGAGTTGTACCTGAGAAAGTATATTTCGGGATTTCATCCTATCTCAACCCTATTCCCTTAATTCTTCTTCTTCTTCTCCTTTCTTACTCTAAAACACTCTCCCTTCTCTCTAAAATACTCCCAATGCCCTTCCCTTGGCCTTCAAGCTTGGATAAATGGTGGAACACCTCTCCTAATTCCTGATCTACCTTTGTAAGTAGAAATATCACCTTTTTCTCTTTGTTTTATGAGTAATCTCGAGTTAGGGTTTACTAAGAGAGTATAGTTACCATTTAGTTATGAAAAATAAGTAGCTAGTGACTAATAATAAAGGATTTTATGTTGCAATATAGTATAGAGTGGTTTATGATAGTTATTACATGATTTATGTAGGATGAGACGGTTTTATGAGATGGATGCTTGGTGACTTCGATTAACTTGTGGATTATGCTAAAAGGTAGGTTATCCTACTCGGTTTCAATATTTTGTATGCATATGTGAGTGTCTTTTCTTGATAATGCATACATGAGTCGGTTAGAATGTATGTGGGATTGAATTCATGAAAGTGTCATATGGTTAATGTTGTTCTTCCATTTGTCATGTATGGTTGTGATTGTGTTGTGTTGGAGGTCTTTGGTGGTGAGACTTGATTGTTGAGGAGACATAAAACGGTTGTGAAACCGTCTTGCGTTTGGGTCGCCCCTTGGAGCTTCCCACTACAAGGGGGATGTGCACATTAATGACTTGAGTCACAGAGGGACTCGTGTGATTGAGGCATGACGTCTGGCAGGGGATCCGGTTGGTTTCAGACCCGGTACGTTTGAGCGTGTCCCGGTACCTTTGTGTGAGGTATGGTGTCGTGGGCGTGTCCCTGACACCGGTGGTTGTGCGTACGTGTGGGCGTGCCCCGGTACCGGTATGGTGATTTCATAGTCGAGTCTCATTCATATAATTATGTCGCGTCTACACTTATCGAGTCATATTTTATGTTTGTGTATTGAAACTGATGTTTGTTGTGTCTGTGTAAATGTCACCTATTTCCGGGATGGCCTGTGTCGATCCATATGATATTTCCGATCATATGGGGAGAATTTGTTTACATGTTAGCTTTGGTTGCTTGCGGGAGAAGGGACGAGCCGTGATGACATTCGAGTCGAGCATAATTGATTAGATTAGTTTAGTAGTCATGAGTTGTATTATTCATTTCGAGTTATTCATTTATGTCTATGTAATCCACTAAATATTTATTTATGTTAATTGTTTCTCAATTGCGACTCCGATTTCACTACCTCGGGAAACCGAGAAGGTAACATCTCCCCATTACCTCGCCTGGGTAAGAAAGGGGTGTTACAAAGTTGTATCAGAGCTTCGATTTTGGAACCTAAACTAATGAACCAAAATGAACCTAGGTGTGTCTAATAAAATGAACCCGATTTGAGTACAATAGGAGATCGGTTTTGGATGAGTGGGCGCCCTTATATCAAAACTAGTGTCTATTGCCTCGGTTGATCACTACGTGGGTGGTTACAAGTAAGGGTGAATGATATGTACAACGTTGTGTGATTGCATGAATGATATGGTTGTGGTTAGATTCTTGCATGCTATGAATTTCACATATGTATGGAAGTTGAATGCTTAGATTAGGGTGAGAAGCGTGTTTGGGAAATGGTTAACATGTGTTGGTATATGGATAATGGTTTCAATCTTTGCAACACATTGTGTGCTAATTAAATGCCTATTAGTGCCTTTGATCATGTATGATTAGTAATGGATGCTAGTGGAGTAGCCACTAGTGCTACGGTAGTGCACCATAAACGGTGAGTTGAATGACGTATGAACTAACTCGGGACGAGTCACCGACAGACGGTGGACTCGCGAACCTTGTATTTTCTTGCAGGAAACCCATCGATAAGATTTTATTGAGAATTTAAACCCAACGGAATCACTTGACCGAGTGCGAGTACCAACTCGGCCGAGTAAGCAAGCACTCGACCGAGTGGACCCAGTTCCACGAGGTAATACATTCTGGAAAAACCCGTTACTTGACCGAGTGCAGTCGTACTCGACCAAGTAAACTCGGCACTCGACCGAGTGGGTTCACATGGGTTGGACCACTCGGCTAAAAGCCTTTATTTCCCCCAATTCTTCATTCTTATATTCATATCTTCGTATCTTCATCTCCTTCTTCATCCAAAATTCCCCAAAAACCTCCATCGTTGCTCTATTTTGCTTGGAATTCATCCTATTACTCCACTTTTCTCATCTCATCTCCTCCCATCTTTTTCCCCAATTTGAGTTTTCTTTAGATCTACTCTTAAATCTTTTAAGTTTTGCTAATTAGTTGTTCATTTTGCTTGATTCTTGATACTAGTAAGCTTTTCACACCATGGTTTTTGATAAAAATCAAATCTTTGTGATGAAATTTCATCCACCATTGTTGAACTCGAAAATGGTGTTATTGAGTCAATAATGGGATTTTGTTGATTGTTGTTGTGTCTAATTAGACAACAAAGGCTTAACCTTTGTTGTCATGGATGGATCTTGTTTAATATATATAAATTTTGTCTTAAAACTTCGTCTTAAATTTTCGAATTTTAGACAAGTCATGCCCAATTTTTGATTTTTCATGAGTAAAAACTTGGTTTAATTGCCTTATGAGACTATTATCTTGGTTGATAAAGTGGTATGTCGTCCCAAAATGAAACCAATTTTTGTCTTAAAATTTGGGTGAAATTTTTCCATGAACAATGCCTTTTCATGTCTTAAAGATAATTTTTCCATGTTGTGGGATTGAGAATTTTATGGTTATTACTATTCTATAAGGGGGATCAAAGGAAAATTTTGTCTCAAATTCTTGAAAAATCTGACACTAACCTGTCAAATTTTAAATTTCTTTTGTTTACTACTTGAGTTGCTTTCTCATGACTTCTCCAAAACTTCGAACCATGATACTTGAAGTAGCCTTACTCTTAAAATCCGCTCGACTCGAAGACTTTAAAATGGCAAGGAAGCATTTCACTTGCCCGGACCCCTTTTAAAATTTTGCCAAACAATCCCCTTCTTTTCTTAAGTTTAACAAGTTAAAGTGATGCCAACAACATGTAACCTCTTAAGTAAGACTTTAAAGTGTTAAAATTTTCAAAGCTTGGGCAAATGGCTAAGATAATAAGAAAATAGTGTAGTGTGTCATGGTTGAGTCAAAAATTCGACAAGTTGAGTGAGGAATAAGGGTAATATATGTTGTGAAAGTCATGTTTTAAAACCATATTATATCACAACAATCTTTAATTTCCGGAAAAGAAATTGTAACATGTGAAATTTTGGAAGGTTAGTTAAAATACAAAGAAAACTATATTGGAAATTCCTTTCATTTGATATTCATCAATTTGGGAAGTTGAGAAAATCTTCATCCATATCCAAAAATTGCTTCAAATTCTTACCTTTCCCATTCCATATCTTGTGTGTGATTCTCTTGTAGCATGGCAAAGAACGCTAGAACCGGTCGTGGAAGGAATGCTCGCCAACCTCAACAAAAGGTAGCGCCCGCTATCACCCTCCCGGACTACCCATCTATAGCTTTTGGGAGTGAGGAGCACCGAGACAAGTTTGGGGTCCTAGCCACTAGGAGTATGGCCCCGACCAAGTGCATATCGATAAGTACCTTAGAGGCCCTAGGGATAGAGAAGGAGGTGCACAACATCTTCACGGTTCTCGGATTGGAGGGTTTGCACAATTTGGAGGAGATAAGTTATCACAACCTCACCCTTGAGTTTTTGAGCTCCTTCACCTATGACAAGGAGACCCATAATGTGAGTTTTAGGCTCAAGAATACCACCTTCAACCTAGGTAGCGATGCCTTTGCCGGCCATCTAGGGGTGGGCAAGCGAGTTGTGGGTCACCATGATAAGGTTGAGAAAGACATGAAAGTTTCAAAGTATTATCATCTTTATACAAGTAAGGAAAAGGTTCGTGTGAGTAACATGAAGACTAGTGACATTGAGCACCCCGTCCTAAAGGTTTACTTGCGCTCCTTGACCAACCTCCTTTATGGGAGGAAGGACCCGAGCAAACTCAACTTCACAGAGGTGTTGATCTTGAGATCTTACCTTAACCCCCGCCATGAAAGCCGTTTTCACTTCAATGTCGTGTCTTTGGTGTGTCTTGCCCTTGGGAGGATGGTCGAGTCAGACCAATGCTCCTTAGATTGTGGGGCCTTGGTGACTCGGTTGGCCAAGAATTTGCTAGCTTACGAACCGGGGGCGGTGGATGCACCCATGTCCAAGAAAGTTGTTTATCTTGATCTTGATTGGTTGAGGGCTCAGTCTTGGGTTGTGGATGGGGAGGAGGACGACACCTACTCTTAGAAGGTTTATGGTGAGTAGTATATGAAGCTCCCCGCCAGTGAGGAACTACTCCCGACTTCCCCTTTGGAGAGAGAGGGATCACCCCGTACCGAGGCCCAACAGTATACCATCCCTAGTAGCCATACCTTTGACCTAGAGGATGCTACCGATGAACGGGAGGCACCTCTGTTATCTCCCTCACCCCGTGCTCCTGTTGAGCAATCCCCCACATCTTTTCCCCACTCCATGCCTACAACTATGATGACCCACCATATACCGGGAACTTTGGCCAAGGCCCACCCACCTTTGACTCCAACTATCCCATATCATACCTCATACTCCAAGTGAACACTGACCTTGTATTGAGAGACATGCACGAGGCGACCTATAATCAAGGAGTATGACCCGCCCACCGCCCCAGCTTTTGGTCCGGACCCGGAGACACCTCCGGAGTCTTCAAGGCTTATGGTATCCAACCGACGGATTAGGAGTACCACATTCCTTTCGGTGTAGGGCACTTGCCTGATCCATTTATGGGTGATGTCGGGATATACTATGGCAATACCTACCAAGGAGGTGGAAGTGAGACGGGAACATCCACGGCGGTGGAGGCCATGGACCTTTATGAGGTATGGGAGAAGGCGGCTCGTAGAGCACCGGGAGAAGAGGAGGAAAATGAAGAAAAGAAGGAGGAACAAGCAAAAGGAGGAAGCAAGACGGTGAAGAGTCGTTCCGGGTGGGCACGGTGGGTGTCAAGCATTGGCAAGAAGAGGAAGCCCTCCGAGTAGTGGCGATTTTATGATTCGGACTCCTTAGGACTTTTCGTTATCGTTTAGAACCTTGAACAATTTTGTTCTCGTGTTGTAAATCGGCCATAAGGCCAATACTAGTGGACCTTGTATGATTAAATGGTGTGGTAAACACCGTTTGAACTTCATTGTATGTATGCTCGACCATAGAGGAACTTGGAGGCCATTAATGGCCGAAAAGTTAGACTACCGAGCGACACTCGGCTGAGTGCCCTCTTCACTCGACTGAGTGGCGGTCAACTCGACCGAGTGACGCCTTTACTCGATCGAGTAGGCCGAAAGATAGACCTGGAAACCTCCTGTAAAGACCCTCACTCGACCGAGTGGCGTGACCACTCGACCGAGTGACTTTCACTCGGCCGAGTAACTGCTGAATTTGACCGAGTATGTTGGAATTTGACCCTTTCTAGGAATTTAAGAACACCTATGACGCATTTGACCTTGATTTTTGGACTATACCGACCTACTAAGAGTCGGGTGACCATAGAAACCCCACACGATAGACCTTGATGAATTGTTTACATTGGATCTCGTCATTTGTTTGGGTGGTATACGAACATAGTCAAGCTACAAATGATTATATGATGGCATAAAAGTACATGAAAGGTGCATGCATTCTGTAATAGTTGTGAATAAGTAAACAATAATGGTAAGTACATATCACATGACGAGTTCGTAACACTAGTATGTATAATAACGGTTCAATACGATATGTGAATCATATGTCAAATATTAAGAGTGGTTGAACCTAGTCAGGAAGAGTACTCATATACATGTATATACGTATAGTAATCATACAAATAAAAACCCCATCAATAGATATCGACCTTGGCCACGCATAACATATAGATATAGTAAAACAAGCCGAGACCCTTTTAGAAAACACAACACTTGACAATAATGGTAGATTGCCGGGAGAGTGTCATGTGAGACTTATAGCGAATTTCGGGACGAAGTTCTCTTTTAGGGGGAGTGAATGTAAGAACTCGGAAAATTTAGAAAAGAAAGAGTGTGATACATGGGAAAGCAACGAGAGTGAACAAGAAACTTAGGATATATAGGATATACGTGTATAACAATAAGAGTGATGATGGCAAGAGAACACACGAGAATCGAGAATGAAGCTTAAGAGAAGACCGAGGAATAATTGGGAAAGATAGTGAGTGGCGAACTTCAGGGAGAAAGTTCATTTTAAGGAGGGAAGATTGTAATACTCGGATAATTTGGGACCCACAAAGAACCTAGGGACACGTGAGGGAACCCACATGAACTCGGAAGTAAAGGATGACCCCTGCTACGAGACCAAGTAAAACCTAAACTAGACCTAGTAGACTTCCAGTGGACCGAGTAAAACTCCAAGTGGACCAAGTGAGTCGGCACTCGGTCGATTAAGGGTATACTAGACCGAGTGAGTGCCACTCGGTTGAGTGAACCGGTCACTTGATCGAGTGGTGCTGAGCTGTACCCGAGAAAGGATATTTCGGGATTTCATCCTATCCCAACCCTATCCCCTTCATTCTTCTTCTTCCCCTTTCTTACTCTAAAACATTCTCCCCTCTCTCTAAAATGCTCCTAATGCCCTTCCCTTGGCCTTCAAGCTTGGATTAATAGTGGAACACCTCTCCTAATTCCCGATCTACCTTTGTAAGTAGAAATCTCACCTTTTCCTCTTTTTTTATGAGTAATCTCGAGTTAGGGTTTAATAAGAGAGATTAGTTAGCATTTAGTTATGAAAAATGAGTAATTAGTGACTAATAATAAAGAATTTTTTATTACATTATAGTATAGAATGGTTTGTGATAGTTATTACATGATTTATGTAGGATGAGACGGTTTTATGAGATGGATACTTGGTGACTTCGATTAACTTGTGGATTATGCTAAAAGGTAGGTTATCCTACTCGGTTTCAATATTTTGTATGCATATTTGAGTGTCTTTCCTTGATAATGCATACATGAGTCGGTTACTATGTATGTGGGATTGAATTCATGAAAGAGTCATATGTTTAATGTTGTTCTTCCATTTGAAATGTATGGTTGTGATTGTGTTGTGTTGGAGGTCTTTGGTGGTGAGACTTGATTGTTGAGGAGATGTAAGACGGTTGGGAAACCGTCTTGCGCTTGGGTCGCCCCTTGGAGCTTCCCACTCCAAGGGAGATGTGCACATTAATGACTTGAGTCACGGAGGGACTCGTGTGGTTAAGGCACGACATATGGCAGGGGATCCGGTTGGCTTCTGGACCCGGTACGTCTGGGCGTGTCCCGGTACCTTTGTGTAAGGTGTGGTATCGTGGGCGTGTCCCTAGCACCGGTGGTTGTGGGTACGTCTGGGCGTGTCCCGGTACCGGTATGGTGATTGTATAGTTGAGTCTCATTCATATAATTATGTCGCGTCTACACTTATCAAGTCATGTCTTATGTTTGTGTATTGAAACTGACATTTGTTGTGTCCATGTAAATGTCACCTATTTTCGGGGTGGCCTGTGTCGATCCATATGATATTTCCGATCATATGAGGAGCCGTTGTTTATAGGTTAGCTTTGGTTGCTTGCGGGAGGAGTGACGAGCCGTGTTGACATTCGAGTTGAGTATAGTTGATTAGATTAGTTTAGTAGACATGAGTTGTATTATTCATTTCGAGTTATTCATTTATGTCTATGTAATCCACCAAATATTTATTTATGTTAATTGTTTCTCAATTGCGACTCCGATTTCACTACCTCGGGAAACCGAGAAGGTAACATTTCCCCATTACCTCGGCCGGGTAAGAAGGGGGTGTTACAATTATTGTAATGAAAAGGGGCATTGGAGAAGGAACTGCAAAAAGTACTTGGAAGATTTGAAGAAGAGAAGTGTTGCTTCCATTTCAGGTATGTATGTTATAGAAGTAAATGTTACTTTTCATTGTTTTACTTCTTGCCTCTTGGGTATTAGATATTGACTATGGTTCTAACATTTGTTATAATGTGCAGGAGCTAAGAATGAGTAGAACATTGACAAAAGGTGAAGCGGTCTTAAATGTGGGCAATGGAGGAATAGTTGTTACTTTAGTTGTAGGAACATTTCATTTATCATTGTCATATTGCTTAGTTTTTAGAAGTAGATAATTTTTCTCATGTACCTATCAGTAGCAGGAATATTTAAACAAAATGGTTTTGATATTCGATTAAAAGACAACCGTTGTTCTAGTATGCGTAATGCTATTTTATATGGTTAAGCTTATATTGTGGATGGCCTATTATATATTCTAAATTTAACTAAAAAGGATTATAACATCAATACCAAAAGACTTTAAAAAGAATGATCGTTTGGGCCATATGAGAAATGTGTTCAAAAGCTTCATAAAGATAGACTTTTTGTTTCATTTGATTTTGAATTATTTGAAAGATGCGAGTCTTTTTTATTTGGCAAAATGACAAAAACGGCTTTCACTAGTTACAATGAGAGGGCAGCTAATTTATTAGGCCTTGTACATTATGATGTTTGTGTTCCAACAAGTCATACTAGTTAAGGTGGATTTCAGTACTTCATAAAATTTAGTGATGAATTTAAATAGATATTGTTCTGTTTACTTGATCAAACATAAGTCTCAATCCTTTAAAAAGTTCAAGGAGTTTCAGAACGGGGTACATAATCAACTCGACAAGACAATCAAAGCCTTACGATTTGATCATGAAGGTGAATACTTGAGCCAAGAATTTACTGATCATCTTAGAGGGCGTGGAATCGTTTCACAACTAACTTCACCTGGAACACCATAGTGGAATTGTGTGTCTGAGAGGAGGAATTAGACTTTATTTGATATGGTTCGGTCTATCTATGATGAGTCATGCTACTCTTTCAATTTTATTTTAGGGTTATGCACTTAAAACTTTTGCATTCACACTTTATAGGTGTCCATCAAAATCGGTAGAAAAGACACCATATGAGATATGAACTGAAAATGTTTGTAAGTTGTTTTTCCTAAAGATTTGGGGTATTATGAGGCTTTTGTAAGAAAGTTATTTCTTGAAAAACTTGACATCAAATTCAACAAATGCTTCTTTGTAGGGTATCCTAAGGAGACTAAGGCCATGTTCTTTTGGACTGAAATTATTTGAACTCAACTAAATTGAACTTAATGGATCTGAATTGAACTGAACTGAACTTAATTGAGCTGAACTAAACTGAACCGAACTGAAATAAGAGTTAATTTGTGAAGAGACTGATCTGAACAGAACTGAACTGAACTGAAACGAGCTGAAATTAAGTCCTATAGAACAGGGCCTAAAGGGTACCATTTTTATAACCCATCTGAGGGCAAAGTGTTTGTAACTCGGTATAGTATCTTTTTTAGAAAAAGAGTATCTTTCCAAAGGGACCGGTGGGAGTAGAATTGATCTCGATGAAATTCAAGAGACATAAGATAGTCCTCGACCAAAAAAGGAGGAAGAACGTCTAGATTTATAACGAGTTTGATGAGTCATATTTATATACATTTATATGCCTCCCCTTTAGTTGTTTTGAAACGGTTTTGTGCTTATATATGCTAATTATATGCCGTTTATATTAGAAATGTCGATACTTCCGCCTTTTGGTGTTTTAATGCAGATTGGATGCATTTGTGGAGCAAATGATTGATATGGAGAACCGCGGAGTCGGCAAGACGGAGCACGAAAGGATTAGCACAAGAATCAAGAAGAAAACACGAAAAAAGGGCAAGAAGAAAGGCAAAGGCTGAGAACACTCGATCGAGTGTCTGAAGATTCGATCGAGTCGTGATGGTGTAAATACTTGATCGAGTGTCACAATACTCGATTGAGTGTTTACTATTTCCTGCTTTCTACGAAACTTCCTTAAGTCGATTTATTTTGTAACATAAAAAAGAAGTTCGTAGATTATTATTAGGTTACGCTTTATTTCTCCTCGAAACTCTTAGAATCCTTTAAGTTTATCATTATTGTGCATTGTTTCAGATCTACATTCTTGACTACGGTATTATTAATCTTTCTTTGTTAATTTAAGTTATTGTTGTTATCATTACTAGTATGAGTTGCTAATTTATTCATCTAGGGTGAAAAGGGATCTAGGTTGTTCGAAGGGGTTTATCTTAATGAATTAGTTGTTAAGTTGCTTTTAGTTGTTGTTCAATTATTGTCCTGAATCTAGTTGATTAGTTTTGGCCAGGATTAGTTGACTAGTCTTGCGAATTAGGATTATTGCCGACCGGATTAAGGCTAATAAAGACTGCGACAATTGAATAGACTAGCCTAATTGTAGCGACCGCATGTTAAGTTTAGATCTAAAGAGCATATTAAAGTTGACCGATCATATGACCTTAAACAACATAACTGCTCAATTAATTAGTTAAATCGCATCCCCGGATAACTGACCTAGTGAACTTTAACCCTAAACTCTTTAAATATATATAAATTCACCTTTATTTTACATTGCCATTAGTTGTTAGAAATCAAACAAACAAAATCCCAGAAATTGTTACCTTTAAGACACTTTAAATATTAACAAACTCAGTAATTGCTGTCTCCCTGTGGATTCGATACCTGTCTTACTGCTAGCTATTTGTTAGTACTGAGTTAGGTTTATTTTGATTAAGGTGATACGACTTTAGCCTAGTCAGAGTTGTAGTTTCTAGTCTTGTGAATCCCGCCCAACGTACATATGAGAGATCTTGGTAAGGATGTAACACCCCCATCTTACCCGGCCAAGGTAAATGGGAGATGTTACCAACTCGGTTTCTCAAGGCACTGAATTCAGAATTACAATTAAGAAACTCTTTATATAAATAATAAGTTTAGTGGTTACAAAACAAAGAATGAATAAAATAAAAGTGAACTATACAACTTGACTACCATCTATTTTATCTATAAACTATCCAAGTACTCGACTCCAAGTTCAAAGCGCGTCCCGTCTCCCGCGTGATACCAACACCACTTGTGCTCAACCTGCTCCCTATATGATCAAAAATATCATATGGATCGACACAGGCCAACCCCAGAAATAGGTAACAATTACACGGACAAACAACACGCCAGTTTCGATAAATAAACATGAGACACGACACAATATATACATGTGTATGCAACATGACAATGATGTGAAAGAGCGCTATTATACAATCACTATTCCGGTACTGGGACACGCCCAGACGTACCCATAACTACCGGTGTCAGGGACACGCCCACGACACTATACCTCACACCAAGGTACCGGGACACGGCCAGACGTACCGGGCCCGGAAGCCAACCGGATCCCCAGCCAGACGTCATGTCTCAACCACAGGAGTCCCTCCGCACTCAAGTCATTAATATGCACATCCCTCTTAGAGTGGGAAGCTCCAAGAGGCGACCCGAGCCTAAGACGGTCTCTCAACCAACTTACGTCTCCAGAAGTACAAGTAACCAACCACAAACCGCCATGTCCTCCAATATACATGACAAACCCAATAATACGAGATACCACATGTCATGCCAATTACCGACTAATCATGATACGCATGCCAATTACGATATGCAATAAGGCTCATATAATGCAAGTAATAACAAACGACCCACTAAAAAACATACACGTTATCGAAACTGAGTAAGATAAACCTACCTTTTAGCAAATCTCCATAAGCTGCTCGACACAAGCAAGATTTGTCTCATAATACCGTCTCACAAAACCGTCACCTAAATAAAATACAATTACACATAATTACTAGTTAATCTAATTACTAATATAATTATATAATTATATAATTAAATTTAAATCCCGACTCACATTGTAACACCCCCATAAGTCGGGATCCTTTCCCTTAGGCATTCCCAATGCATGGAGACATTACAAGACTTGGTTTCCCAAGTTTGTAGTGGGAACAATCAAGTAATGAAGTTCTCAACTCAATATAAAGAAATAGATAAGTTGTAGTTAAGTGGTTACAAGTTGGGGGATGCAAATACCATCCCAAATGTTATACAACCAAATCGAAATAGGAGTTTAAAATGTCAAAAACAAAGACAAGAGTAAGTGGTGACAACAATGGAGACCGCTCCCAAAGCCCGTGACTCAATATGCAAACCTGTCACACTGCTCCCCATATAGGCGGAAATCGCCATATGGTTCACCACAGACAATTCAAAACCCAAGTGTTAGCTTAATGATATAAATGTCCAATGCATGCAATACTAATTATAAGCTTACCTAATCATATAACAATGCAAGATGAAACCGACAAGGTATGATGAAAGATAGGAAACACCCTCTAACATACATCTCCACAAACCGGTGACCGGGACACACCCACGACACCACTATCACACAAGGTACTCGAAACACATCTGTGGTACCGGGCCCGAGTGCAACTCGAGTCCCCTGCCAGACATCGTGCCTCACCACACGAGTCCCTCCATAACCCAAGTACTAAATGTGCACATCCCCCTTGGAGTGGGAAGCTCCAAGGGTGACTTGAGAGGAAGACGGTTTCCCAACCGCCTTCCTTCTCCAAAATTGTAACCAAGAATATCCAACACCCTCCATTGTCAACTCAATCACCAACAAGCCAAATACATCCAAACAAGGCACATATACGACCATATCAACACAACAACTAAAATTATGCTCAATTCTTCATTAATCCATTTCTTTTCATTTGATTGCTTTTAACATGTTATTATGCAAGATAATCAACATTGTGACCATTCACCATACTTACTCTTCCATAATCATCATGAAGCACCATTATATGGTAAACCTTAATTATCCAAAACATGTTACAATGCAACTAACATGAAACAAAGCAATTAATGGTAATAAATGCACAATTAAACACTAATATCATTATAGCTAAGTAGGGAAAACCCTACCTTAAGCTTGTCTTGCCAAATCCTCAAGCTAGCCACTAGAAGTGCTCCTCAATGAAGCTTCCTACACAATTAATTACTACATTCATTACTACAATCTATTATAATAACCATACTAATTAAACCCCTTAAACATCCCCTTTAATTTCTACAACTTAATTAAATATGAAGTAGTCTACTAAACTAATTAAGATTATTAAGACAAGATTAAAGGGAAAAAGGAGTATAGATTAACTTACAAACAAAGTGGTGAACAAAGGAGGCAAGAATCTTCTCTAGAGAATTAGGGTTTTGAGAGGATATGAAGATGGGGGTTTTTAGAGAGATATTTAGGATTGTCGAGAGTGGTGAATAGTGTTTAGGAATGGGTTTCGGATGGGCAAATCTGAAGGGATAAGGCATGAAAGCGACATCCCACCAACTTAACTTCCCGTATAACCTACACTCGACCGGCACTCGGTCGAGTGGTCGGTCCACTCGATCGAGTGGTGCTCCACTTGGTCGAGTGGACGGCCACTCGGTCGAGTGACCATCCTTACAGGCTTCCAGCCTACTGCCAGATGGCACTTGGTCCTTCACTCGGTCGAGTGGGGTTTCACTCGGCAGAGTGAATCATGTACTCGGTCTCTACTCGGTCAAGTCTCAGTCTTTATAAATACGAGGTATTACAATCTTCCCCCTTTAAAAAGAACTTCGTCCCCAAAGTTCACACCCGACACTATAAAAGTCTAAATTCTATATCCCATGAAATTCTCAAGGTTGAAGAGGATGAGTCGGGTAACTAAAAAAGAATGCGCTATAAATAACTAAAACCATCAAGTTAAGTAAAACAATTAAGAAACTCGTGCTACTTGTACTTGCGTAATACGCCCAACCCCTCTAGAAACATGGTTACGACCTCGTAACCGACTCATACCTCATAGAAAAGGTGAGGGTATCGCTCTTTCATGTTTTCCTCGGCCTCCCAAGTGGCCTCATCCACAAGATGGTTGGACCATAACACTTTCACCAAGACCATCTCGCCATGTCTTGTCTTCCTAACCTTTTGGTCTAAGATTTCCTTGGGTGTTTCCACATACATTAGGGCATCATCAAGTTCGATCATCTCCGCCTCGAGTACATGAGAGGGGTCACTAATGTATTTACGCAATTGAGACACGTGAAAGACATTGTGAATTCGGTCCAAGGCCGGTGGAAGTGCTAAACGGTAGGCCACTTCCCCGATTCTATCTAATATTTCATAGGGGCCAATGAACTTTTGGCTCAACTTGCCTCTCTTCCCAAATCTTATGACTCCTCTCATGGGTGAAACTTTGATTAATACCTTGTCTCCTACCGCAAATTCAATGTCACTTCTCCTCAAGTTGGCATAACTCTTTTGTCTATCTTGTGCTGCTCTCATCTTCTCTCGGATTACGTGGACTTGATCAATCATGTCTTGAATCATTTGAGGCCCCAATAGCACGGCTTTGGTGCTATCATCAAAACATACCGGGCTTCGACATTTTCTCCCATATAAGGCTTCAAATGGTGCCATGTCAATGCTAGCATGGTAGCTATTATTGTAGGAGAACTCGATCAAATGATGTCTTTCTTCCCAAGAGCCTCCAAATTCCAAGACACAAGCTCTCAACATATCTTCCAATGTTTGGATGGTCCTCTCCGTTTGTCCATCCGTTGCCGGGTGAAAGGTCGTACTCATCTTCAATTGGGTGCCCAAGGAGCTTTGAAGTTCTTGCCAAAATCTTAAAATAAATCGCGAATCTCGGTCCGATACAATGTCCTTTGGAAACCCATGAAGCTTGACCACATATTTGCAATAAGCATTAGCCAACTCTACCTTGCTCCAAGTGTCCTTCATTGCGATGAAATGAGCCAACTTGGTCAATCTATCCACAATGACCCAAATCATGTTGTTCTCCTTTTGGGTTCTTGGCAGTCCAACTATGAAGTCCATAGATATCGACTCCCACTTCCATTCCGGCACATCTAAGGGTTGTACTTTCCCTTGAGGTCTCTTGTGTTATCCTTTCACTCTTTGGAAAGTCAAGCACCTTGCCACGAATTCTGCCACTTCCCTCTTCATATTTGTCCACCAAAAGGTCTTCTTGAGGTCCTTGTACAACTTATCGCCATCCGGATGCACCGAATAAGGTGTTTTATGGGCTTCATTCATAATATTCTTCTTAATTTCATCATCATTTGGTATACACCATCTCCTTTTGAACCTAAGACTTCCATCCTCGTGTAACTCGAATCTTTAGGGTTCTCCCCTTTCTAGTACTCCCTTCCATTCTTCAATCTTTACATCACTTAATTGCCTTTCCCGGATTTCATCATATAACTCGGGCTCCAAGGTCAAATCTCCCATTGTTTCCCCCTTTCGTATCACATGGATACCCATTTTACTCACTTCTTCCTTCAACCATAGCATGGACAAGGCGGTGCACAAGGAGTGCACTGACTTCTTACTCAAGGCATCGGCCACCACATTAGCTTTCCCTTCATGATAGACTATCTCCATGTCATAGTCCCCAATAAGCTCAATCCACCTCCTTTGCCTCATGTTCAACTCCTTTTGGGTGTAGATATACTTCAAGCTTTTGTGGTCGGAAAACACCTTAAAGGTTGCTTCATACAAGTAGTGCCTCCAAATCTTCAAGGCAAAGACAACGGCTCCCAATTCTAAGTCGTGGGTTGGGTAGTTCTCTTCATAGGTAATGACTCTACCATTTTGCATAAGCACACATCCTATACCATTCTTTGAAGCATCAATGTATACTTCAAAATCTTCACTCGCTTCCGGCAAGGCTAGTACCCGGACCATGGTTAGATGCTCATTTAGGGTCAAGAAGGTCGTCTCATAACTCCCGTCCCATTTGAAACGATTCTCTTTTCTCATCAATGATGTCAAGGGTCTAGAAATCTTGGAGAAGTCTTTCACAAATCGGCGATAATACCCGGCTAGGCCTAGGAAGCTTCGAATTTTCGCTACATTCTTGGGTGCCACTCACTTAGACACGGCCTCAATCTTGGTAGGATCCACGACAACTCCTTCCTTTGATATTATATGTCCTAGGAAATCCACCTTCTCCAACCAAAACTCGCACTTACTAAGCTTTGCATAGAGTTGGTGCTCCCTTAAGGTTTGCAAAACAGTTCTTAGATGCTCCTCGTGTTCTTCCTTGGTCTTGGAGTAGTCCAAAATATCGTCTATGAATACCACCACGAACTTGTCCAAGTATGGACTAAAAACCCTATTCATGAGGTCCATGAAGGCGACCGGTGCGTTTGTTAACCCAAATGGCATCACCACAAACTCGTAATGTCTGTACCTTGATCTAAATGCGGTCTTTTGAATTTCCTTATCCTTAATCTTCAATTGCTGATATCCTGATCTTAGGTCAATCCTTTGAAAATATTCCGGCTCCACTAAGTTGGTCAAACAAATCATCAATTCTTGGTAGAGGGTACTTATTCTTGATGGTGACATTATTCAACTCCCTATAATCGATGCATAGCCTTAATGTCTCGTCCTTCTTCTTTACAAAGAGAACCGGTGCTCCCCATAGTGAAACACTCGGTCTAATGTAGCCTTTATCCGCCAACTCCCAAAGTTGCTTCTTTAAATCCTCTAATTCCTTCAGACCCATCCGGTACGGGGCCTTAGAGATTGGTCCCGTACCCGGCTTCAAGTCCACCCCAAATTCCACTTTTCTAGGTGGAGGTAATCCAGGTAACTCCTCCGGAAACACATCTTCAAAATCCCTCACCACCGGTATATCTTGTACTTACGGTCCTTCCATACTAGTGTCCCATACATAACACAAGAGCATAGGGCAACGCTTCTTCAAACATGTCTTCAAGGTCATCACCGAAACTAGCTTTACCTTTGGTTTGACTAAGTAACCCTTGTATGAGACCCTACTACCTTTGGGTCCTCTCAAGGCAATCTTCTTTTAAGAACAATCTATGTTGGCTTTGTGTTTACTTAGCCAATCTATCCCTAGGATCACTTCAAACCCATTTAGAGGGAATTCAAAGACGTTTGCCGGAAAATTGGTCTCATGCACCATGACCGACACTTCTTTATATACTTTTGAACATAAAATTGACTCTCTCGAAGGTAAGGACACGTCGTCATTGGCTAAGTCTCCCTCCCCCAAACCTAGGGTCGACACATGACTCTTAGACAGCCCCCAAGTCAAATAAAACGAAACAAGAATGAGAATAAATAAGGAATGTACCAGAGACAACGTGGGCATCCTCCTCGACACTCTTCTTATCTATGGCAAAGAGCTTGCCACTAGACTTGGGTTCACCTTGCACCGTGCTTGCCGATAGGGTTGGCCTACCTCCCGAAACATTGCCTCCCGTGAAGCTAGTCGCTCTAGATGGTTGTTTATCCCACTTTGAGAAGGAGTGTAGTAATAGTTTCCTTGCACGAACCTCCGGTTGGGCCCTCTTGGGGTGCTCATGCACTCCACTTTCTTATGGCCAAGGCCACCATAATTATAGCATCTAGGTCCTCCTCCTTCACTCACAGCCCTTCCGGTGTAGTCGCCCGACTTCCCGTAACCACTTGTAGGCGCTCCTCCCGAGTAGGATCTAGCTTGATTGAAATTAGTCTTCTTGGGTTGGTACCCTCCACTCTCACTTTCGAATTTCCTCTTCTCCCCCGATCTTTCCTTAGCCTCTTTGGCCATGACGAGTAGCCTCTCCGTGTTCCCGGCCCTCGCATAGACCTCTTTCACACTTAACACATCTTCGGGTTGGAGCTTCTCTAGGATCTTGACGGTTAGTCCTTCTTCAAACTTGAGAGCCAAGTGGGATTGGTTAAGATGAAGATATTCCACGTATTTAGCTAGTTCGTTGAAACGGATATAGTAATCTTGAACGGTCATAGCATCGGTCATGACAAAGAGATCGAACTCCGCCCAGAGTTTACATCTTACATGCTCAGGAATGAATTCATTTCTCATCTCTACCTTGAAATCAGTCCATGGTATTGCGGCTTCGCCTCTTTCCTCATAAAACTCTCTCATAGCGTCCCTCTCATTATACCACTATCCCCCCGCGATACCTCCTAAGTAGAAGGCGGTTTGCTCCACCTTAAGCTCCTCGGGGCACCTTAGTACCTCGAATACATTCTCCATTTACCTCACCCAGTCGCTAAAGAGACAAGGCTCCCCATCCCTAAGGTACTTGGTGGGGCGTGTGGGATTTATCTGTATGCATCCCCTTAATTTTAAGGATTATAACGAAATTTATAACATGATGAATTACTAGTCATAAAATAAAATGCATAAACAAGATCGTAAAGGATTAAGAAATAACCTTCGGTCCTAGCAAATTTGGCCTAAGAACAATATCGCAATGATATTCGCCTATTAGTTGCACCCAAGATGATATGAGAAATGCCCTTAACTTGTTGCTAGAATCGATCCCCAAATTTCAGTAAATTCAATTAGGGTTTATCGTTTTTGTGTTTTTGATGAGAGGCAAGCAAATGGGAAAAATGAAAATTAGGTTAGAAAAATTCTACTCCCTTCCCTTTTAACCGTGTATGAGGAAGTGAAATAGGGTAGAAAGTTCTTCCTATTTTTCGGCCCATTTTCCGAAATAATAAGGAGTCTTAATTCCTTATTTTCGGTTTCCAAAAATGTAAAATGTGTTAAATATAAATTATCATCTAGTGAGGATCGATCCCACAACCTCTTGGTTTGAGTACCCTCACTATTACCACTATGACACATTCATCTTGTTGATATTAAATATAACCGATTACATTTAATTACGAATTAACATATTAATTCGTCCAAGCTAACATTACATACATTTAATTAAATATAACTTATTATATTCAATTTACGAAGTGACAGTTAATTCGTCTCAACTAATATTATTTAATCTTCATTAAATAATTGTCTCATCAACACATTGACTAACTGTTTAGTCATATAAGGCATCAATGTGATTACATTTCCATAACCACATCTCTCAAACACATCCTATAGGCGTGACCTGTAGGGACCAGTTGATCACCGCCATCTGTATGATAATAACGTCAAACTTTCTAGCAAGCCAACCGTTATTAGGTAATCGTTAATCAACTGATTAAAATACGAAGTATACCCTTGTGAACCTGTAAGAGATTTACAAATGTTATCACACTAATTTGTGGAGGACACAAGCCCCAACAGGGCGGTGGCGCGAGATGGAGGTTGTCATGGCGGAGGCATCCATTGCCGCATCTCTCTCTCTCTAGTGACATTCCTAAGGGCCTCAGTGATGGCTTCATTTTGAGCTATGAGTCGCTCCATCTCCTATTCCGATACGCGGGATGGAGGTGAAGGGGCCCTTGCACGGGTTCTCGACATTATGTCTCTTCAATAAGCATAATAAACGTCAATACACGCTCCAAATTGGGAGGCAAAAGGCATTGACCACACAGGTCCACTCGATTGAGTGTGGAATATTACTCGTTAGAGTGGTGAGCCCACTCGGTCGAGTGGTGTCCCACTTGGTCGAGTGACTTGGCTTACAGAAAGTTTCCAGAAATCCCCCCATAGTCCACTCGGTCGAGTGGTCCTTCTACTCGGCCGAGTGGCACACACTCGGTCGAGTGGATCCCCCACTCGGTCGATTGCCAAAGCTTACAAGAGGTCCTAAGGGTATGTAAATATGTCCACTCGGTCGAGTGCCTTCTAGTCGACCGAGTCCCTTTTTCCACTTGACCAAGTATGCACCTTAAGGGCTATTTACTCATCCCAACTCATATAAGTCCACATATAATCCTATTTACATGTTCCTAAACGCATTTACAAGATAGAGGCATTGATACGACATATGATACTGTCGTTTCTGTACCAAAAATAAATACCTAAATACACTAACAGAAGCTAGCAGTAAGTAGGGTCGATCTCCACAGGGAGGCAAGGTATCTATCTTATAGTTCGTCTATCCAGGTCACAAATAAGGGGTTTAAGTTTGGTTTTCTAAACTACTAAAGGTTTAAGGGCAAGAGAAATAAAGTAATAGCAGTAGAACGAGAAAATGTGATAAAAGTGATCAACTAAGAGAGAATATGCTAGAATTTCGATTCACCATGGTAGTCTATCGACTCAGTTGCAAATAGCCTAGACAATCTACTGTGAGAAAGGCATGGGAAAGGTCCTTCCGGTGAGCTATCCACCCTAGAATTCCACTAACTTAACTTCCGTCCTTGTTAGGGCAGTCTACTGTTCATAGCAGGTCTGTTTATTCCAATCTTCCGATCCAGGAACAAAGTTAACCAGATTAATGTAATTTAGAAGCATGCACTCAACTAAATAGGTGTTACAGTTATATTGCTATGGGGACAGATTCTCACATGTAAATTATCTAGTCTATTCACTGCATCGTCACAATCCTACCATGGATCCCCTAGTCCTAACATAAAGAGAATTAGCTACTCATGTTCTTGGAATTAACAATAATAACAATAGACATGATGATGCTAAGAAGAGACATAATAAAGGAATTACAATCAAACATAAACTAAATAAGATTAAGAATAATAAATAGAGAACAAGCAATTATGGATAAATTAAGTCTTAAAATTAAAGAGAAAAGAGAGATTACAATCAAATAGAATCCGGCGTAGAGAACAATCCACAAAAGTGCAAGAGCCAAGTTAAGAGATTAAGCTATAAAAGTGACTAAGAGAAGTAAAGAGAGATAAAGAGTTGTAAAGCAGAAGTGTTTATTAACCTAATTACGACTCCCTTATATAGGGGAGCATAAAACTAAAAAAATAAATCTATCACGGATTAAGTTAACCGTTGTAAAATAGCAAACCCCTCGATCGAGTATTTTCAGACTACTCGATCGAGGTCTTCTTCAGCAAATGTACTCGATCGAACACTTTAGGCTCTCGATCGAGTAACTCCAATAAAGCACATTTCGATTGAGTGAATAGAACTACTGATGAAGAGTGTCGTTGGGCTCTCAATCAAACACATTTATAATTCTCAACAAACAACTAGTTAGTGGTAAGTCGAGGTTGATCAATGGGACGGTGTGCTTTGGGTTCTAAGTCTATCTATCTCAATTTATGCTAGTGTCACAATTGATTTGGGTTTGTAGTTGTGTTCTAGACTATTGCAAGCAATAAAGTAAAATAAGCAATAAAAGGAAGGATGTAAACAAATGATTAAAAGTACTAGGATATCATGGGTTCATAGGGTATTCATGGGAGTTATCCATACAAACATGTTCAAAAAGTTTCAAGCAATTAATGTTGTAAAGGAACCGAGTTGGTGTATGTCTTACGGTTCTTAGGAAGAGCTGGGTCCCGGAGCCGAATCGTTTAGATTGTACAACACCTACAAGTCGACTTACTTTCCTCCTAATCACTTCTATGCATGGTCTAACAAGACTCGAGTTGGTTTATATCTTACAAGTCAAGTTGAATAGATAAGAGATGGTTATAAATGCAAGGATTCATAGGCTTAGCATTTATTCAATCATAACATGTGCATAGGTTGACATCACAACAAGCAAGCAATTTAATTATGAAAACATATTAGATTAAGCATGATTAGTGCCATGTTTATTTCCCCTAATTACCCACTAATCCTAGTTTAGTAACTACTGACTAATTATCATGGAGAACATGTCATTAATGGTGTCAATCATTACAACAAGTGTAAACATGATAAGAGAACGAGGAAATAAACAATAAAGAGTAAAGGGTAAAAGAATTATACCAAACTTGAGATGATTCCAAATAATAAAGCAAAGAATAAAAGAAGAGAACTTGATTGATTGATGAAGAGTTGTCAATTCTCCAATAATAACCCAATAATCTTCAATTAGCCAATAATAAACTTGAATAATAAACTTGAACAATAATTAAGGAAATATTAATGTGTAATTTGTGGAAAGATTAAAGAGTAATCTATTCTAATCTACTCCTAATCTAATCTAAGAGGAATTTCTAATATGGGAACTTGATTAAGAGAGCTTGCTCCCTTTGATTATTATAAATGGGGTATTTATAATAGGGATTAGGTGCACAAATTAGGGTTACTAAGGGCTTAAATGACGATTAAGTCCTTGAGGAATCACTCCTCTCAAGACAAGATGCGGGTCTCCTTTTAGCTAGTCTTTCAAAAATATGCGCATCCCGAGCATCTAGGTAGTAGGGACGGTTGGCACTGGAGAGGAATCCGAGCAGCCACGGGGTCGGGACGCTCGTCCTGTAGCAGGGGGAGACGAGCGGATCAAGCACGGGACGCTCGGATCTTAAGGTAGTGTTCTTCTTCATTCTTGTCTGTCAAACAATCCGAGCGTCTTAGTCTCGGGACGAGCGCATTGGCGGGCAGCTTCTTTGTTTGAGCTCGGATTGTAAAACGGACGTCATTTTCTCATCCAGACTCCTATTGGAGTGATACAAAAGCCTAGATCACTTGATTTTTCGACGCTGTTTCATTTGTCATACTTTCAGAGCCAAAGGAGCAACACTTGGTTTGGTTTTCGAGCAATTTCTTCTTGCATTGACTTCCTTCTCCTCATCCTTGCTTTTAAGCCTATGAGCCTTCTATATACTCTTTATTCCTACATCCTTGGTCATCATTCTTGCCTCCTCTTCATACTAGTTCATCCAAGATCGTCAAAAAGCTTCTAACTATGCACGGGAGACGGGAATTTCCGCCTAATTACCTTCTTTCCTACAAAACATACGAAATGCACTAGGAAAGGAAAATAGGAAGCATTTGACGGTTAAAATGGCTATGGAATGATATAATAGTATGTAAAATAGGTTAAATTAGGGGACTAAATGTGTGCAAATAATGTTCACATCAAATATCCCCAAACCGAACCTTTACTCGTCCCGAGTAAAGAGGTGACTAAAACTAGACCTTTATTTAAACTATCCTAATAATATAATCGATATGAGATAATTAACGGGTCTCAATCCGCCCCTTCAACTCACAAAAATACAACCATGAGGTAGGATGCCTTCTTGCAAGGCAAGGTGGGGCTTGCCAAAATGCGACACATCCAAGCATTTAAGCACACAAAACAAGTAATGGACGCATCTACAAAAGAATAGCCACTTTCCTCATCTAAGTGGCAGAAATTATCTACAAGGGAAGCAATCTAAGGGTACACATTCCATCATAGATATGGTTTCTTCAAACTCCTAAGCCTAGAAGGATACCAATAAATCACCTCCAAGTTGTGTCAAGCTAGGGTACCTTTGTCCTCAATCGTTAAATGCTTTCGTCAAGAGTAGACTCCCTATGGTGTTAGAAACACTGGAGGATCGCGGAATTCCCCTTCTTGCCTAGACAAGAAGAAGGGTCGTCCCCTCTCTACCATGCACAAAAGTGGATACGATGGAAAAGGGATCAATAGTATTTGAGTTTCATATGGGAGTTTGCTTTGTTGTTGTTATTCCCCCCAATTTGTGGCATTTGACATTTTGAGAACATTTCTTTTTGCCATTTCTTTGATGTTTGGCTTTTCAATACTTGACAATTTTTCAACTTTTTCTTGCATTTCTTTTTGAACATTTCCAAAGCTACCCCATTTGTAGGGAGGGTGCTTATATTTGAAGCATTAGGAGTCTATTTTTGCTCCTCTTTTCATTTGATGCAATTGCAAACTTTTTTCATTTCTTTTCATTGCTTGAACTCAAATTTTGAACAATTTTTGTGTCCATTCCCTTTGATGAGAAAATATGGTAGAACATGGATGATGGTTGCATGGTTTCAAGGGTCACCTTGGAATAAACGGTAGTCAAGGAGTTATCACACCACATAGTACTCTTGACTAGGCCTTAATCCATGGGTCAAAGGATACTAGCATAACACATCCTAGGGTGTTTTACAAGCATTCTAAGGAGCAAAGTCTTAAGAAGAAAAAGTACCTACAAGGGCCTATATACACTTGTCAAGTTTCCCAAGTAGACGTTTTCACAATATTTTTCCTAAATGCAACTAACATTTATACAACCTAATGCATATGCTTCTACCAACTAGTATGCCAAATAATCTAAATGCAAAATTCACATTTTTTATACCGCATCAATCAAAATAAAGCCACATAGTCATTAACATAAAGAGGAAAAAGGAGATTTGAAAGATCATACCATGCGGTCTTCTATATCCTCACGTCTCGGATGTGGCGTAGTCAATCAATGTGAAAAAGGATGAACAAACACAATATATACAAGACTACACTACAAAGGAAATGAACATGTTTTTGGATTTTTCAATTTTTCAAATTTTTATGGGTTTTGTTTTTATGAAATTAAAAGACATATTTTTGTATTTTTCAATTTTTTTTAAAAAATTTTTTATGTATTTTTGGATATAAATTTTCATCCCCCACTTTATTTTGGACATTGTCCTCAATGTACATGTAGGAGTAGGAATGAAAAAGAAAAACATGTTTTTGGATTTTTTTGATTTTATGGAAATTGAAGTACAAATCCAATGATATGATATGAATGAGTGCATGCTCTAACTAAATGCAATTTTATATGACATATATAACAAATGAATGCAATCTAAACTATATTATATGATGCATGATTTCTAGTAAACTATGGTCACCTATGATCAAACCTCCCCAAACCGATTTAAGCACTATTTCTAGTGTAGAAAAGAATAGGATTGGTCATTAGTGACTATGCATGAATTCTAGTCTATATGCAACTAGCTACATGAATCATGTGAGATATATTACAATGCAACTATACTATATAAACTAACTAATGTAAATGAAATATGAAATATAATACAAATGCAAGCTAAATGTATATGTATATAACTAAATGAAGTGGAAATGTAATACAAAGTGAAAGGAAAGGATATCTTACAAATGGTGGTTTGAGGTAGGACTCCACCAAACTATGTTGAATTGTTGAAGTTCTTTTGCTTTGTCCATAGAGCTCAAGGCTCTTAGAAGAAGATCAAAATCTTGTGAACAAGCTCCAAATAAGCATAAGTATGGGTTGCTCCATTTGAACGTGAAATTTGGCCAAGGAAGCTTGTCGTAAATTCTTTCTTTTATCTTGTCCTTGGCACTAGAGCTTTCCCAATGCTTCAAACCAATAAGCCCATGATTCTTGTCAACACAAGGTGTGAAGTATGGTTCATATTCGTCCGGAGACTTCCACTCACTACCTTTTTCTTCAACTTTGGTGATGATGATAGCATTTGAATTTATCAATCCTTCAAGAGTAGAAGGAAAATTCTCATGGCATTGATGACGGGGTACCTTTGGAGTCGAAATTGTGGGTGCCAAATCTCCACAAGTAAGTTCATTTGCAAGTTTCTTTTTTAGCTTATCCATCAAATATCCTTTGTATGATGTTTTGACCTTTTGAAGAAGGTCCACCATATCATCTCCAACAATCATTGGCTCCATGGTGGGTGCTAAGTAGTCTTCATGGGCAATAGGGAAGGGACATTCATCTTCCTCACGGAAGCTTACCTCAAACTTCTCAAGGATAGGCTCCTCAAGCAAGGTGATATCACAAGTCCATTCTTCTCCCCTATTCCAAAGGTCTTTGTAAGACACGTATTCTTCATAGGCCTCTTTTATGGTCTTGTCATCATTACTATCTTCATATGAATCATAAATGGGCGCTTCATTCAATTCTTTCTCCAACATCTCAAATTTCACATCAAAAGACACACCCTCATACTCACAAAGTCTAAGAGTATTTGGCTTACTCAACCTCATATCTTCCTCATTAAACACCACACTTTCATACTCACAAGAGCTCAAAGAGGTTGGCTCTTCCCACTTCTCATTTTCCATATCAAAGGTTACTACTTCAAATTCACATTCGTGATCAATGTCCAAAGAATGGTGGGGAGTGATTGCTTGGGATTCTTTCATTTGGGCAATTTGAATCTCCAACTCCTCACCATGGGTAACCATGCTTTGAAGAACATTGTTCCTATTTTGGCTCTCCTCTAGAATTTGTGTGAAGAAATTTTGTTGGTCTCCCATCATTTGGAGAACCATATCTTGATTGTCAAAGTTGGGCTCATCTTTTGTTGTGGGTGGGTGTGAAAGTGCTCATATTGTGGCATTTGGAATTGGTTGCAAAGTGAGTTTTGAGTGGGTGGTTGTTGTTGATATTGGATGTGGTGATTTTGGTGGGAAACGTTGGGGTAGTAGTTAGGATTTTCATTGTATGAGTTGTAAGGTAGGTTTGTGTTGACTTGCTCCTCAAACTCCCCATACCCATAGTCATACTCAAAAGGTCCACCACATACTCCATATGTCAAATCTTGATCCATCATAGCTAAGACAAGGAAACAACAAGTATGGAAACTACACAAAAATGGTAAGGACAATTCTTGAGGAACAAGTTCCTCAAGGTGAAAGCAAAATCGAAATAGACAAACAAGTAAGAACTTAATCACATAGCACCATCCCCGGCAACGGCGCCATTTTGATGAAGAGTGTCGTTGGGGCTCTCAATCAAACACATTTATAATTCTCAACAAACAACTAGTTAGTGGTAAGTCGAGGTCGATCCATGGGACGGTGTGCTTTGGGTTCTAAGTCTATCTATCTCAATTTATGCTAGTGTCACAATTGATTTGGGTTTGTAGTTGTGTTCTAGACTATTGCAAGCAATAAAGTAAAACAAGCAATAAAAGGAAGGATGTAAATAAATGATTAAAAGTACAAGGATATCATGGGTTCATAGGGGATTCATGGGAGTTATCCATACAAACATGTTCACAAAGTTCCAAGCAATTAATGTTGTAAAGGAACCGAGTTGGTGTATGTCTTACGGTTCTTAGGAAGAGCTGGGTCCCGGAGCCGAATTGTTTAGATTATAAAACACCTACAAGTCGACTTACTTTCCTCCTAATCACTTCTATGCATGGTCTAACAAGACTCGAGATGGTTTATATCTTACAAGTCAAGTTGAATAGATAAGGGATGGTCATAAATGCAAGGATTCATAGGCTTAGCATTTCATCAAACATAACATGTGCATAGGTTGACATCACAACAAGCAAGCAATTTAATTATGAAAACATATTAGATTAAGCATGATTAGTCCCATGTTTGTTTCCCCTAATTACCCACTAATCCTAGTTTAATAACTACTGACTCATTATCATGGAGAACATGTCATTAATGGTGCCAATCATTACAATAAGTGTAAACATGATAAGAGAATGAGGAAACAAACAATAAAGAGTAAAGGGTAAAAGAATTATACCAAACTTGAGATGATTCCAAATAATAAAGCAAAGAATAAAAGAAGAGAACTTGATTGATTGATGAAGAGTTGTCAATTCTCCAATAATAACCCAATAATCTTCAATTAGCCAATAATAAACTTGAATAATAAACTTGAACAATAATTAAGGAAAGATTAATGTGTAATTTGGGGAAAGATTAAAGAGTAATCTATTCTAATTTACTCCTAATCTAATCTAAGAAGAATTTCAAATATGGGAACTTAGTTAAGAGAGCTTGCTCCCTTTGATTATTACAAATGGGGTATTTATAATAGGGATTAGGTGCACAAATTAGGGTTACTAAGGGCTTAAATGACGATTAATGTAGGGTAATATCCGTATAAAACCCTTAAATTATAGGACTATAACGTAAATTTAATATGCGATTTATGGTAATAAACGAAAAACAACAAAGAAACGATAAAGCATTAGAAATAACCTAGGGTCCTTTGAGATGTGGCCTAAGAACAGAAATCAAAGTAGATTTCCTCCTAATCGATACACCCAAGACCGTCTGAGACTATGCCCTTGTGCTAGAAATGTATTCTCTAATTGCCTTGCAATATTGAGAGAATTTGTTGTGAATTTCTTTAGATGTGAGATCTAGGTTTTGAGAGAAAATTGTTCTCAAAACCCTAGTTTGTTTGCAAATGAAATGCTTAGGTTACAAAAGAGAGAGAGCCTCTCTTTTGTTTCCTCTTGCTTGGCCGGCCGTGAGCCTGCATGGGGAAGTGGGCTTCCACTTCCACTTAATTTTACCTCGTGGTCCGGTTCGTAAAATGCTAAATGTATATGACACGATTTTATTATAAATCGTCATCGGTTATCGGTTATTAAAACATCGTCTAGTAACATGAATTAGTCGATATAATAATACATGTCCGATAATGACAATATTGTATAATTAATTTATTCAATATACATTAATCAAATATAATCGTTTAAATTTAATTTACGAATTAACTGCTTAATTCGTCTTAGCCAATATTATTTAATCCGTATTAAATAAAATATCTCAACATCGCGTTTGACTAAATGTTTAGTCAATAACTCCGACTAACTGCTTAGTCAACTTTGGCATCAACATGACTGTATTTTCATACCGTCACATCTCTCAAACGTATCCTATAGGTGTGACTTTTAGGGACCAGTTGATCACCGCCATCTGTATGACAATAACGTCAAACTTATCTAGCAAGCCAACCGTTATTGATAAACGTGGACCAACTGATAATAATACAAAAGTATACCCTTTGATCCTTTTAGAGATTTAAATGTTATTGCACTACTTGTAGAGGACACCAGCCCCAACAAGCTCCCACTTGTCCGTACAAGTGTATGCGTAATAACGTTATCCGCACTAACCGGAGGACACAAACCAACAAACTCCCACTTGTCCGTACAAGTGTATGTGCGATAACCGATTCTCATATTCATTTAAAATTTCTCCCACTCAATGTAAAACAATTTGCAGATCCGGATCCGCAAAGGTCGTATTTTACAATCGATCTGTATCTAGAGTGGTTTCCCCGACTAGAGAGTAACTCAACTGATAAAACGAATTCGTATTCGAGCATGGCCATGCATTTCGATTCTGACTCCTCGAGTGGCCCCGAGAAATATCGAGTACCTGATAAAGGCTGAATATTTCCTTCAACTCGACTCCTTCCGAACTAAGCACAGCATGAAATGACCCAGAAAAAAACTAATTGGCCCCCTGTTACGGATGACCGTGAGAAAGAAACCAAAGTCACCCAAAATCTGCCTTAATCTCAAGAGACAGTCGATAGTCAAAAGAATCGACTCTTAGGATCACCATGGAGGTCGTATCCACGACCTGGCACCGAATGTTATAAAACATTTAGGACTCCACGTCGATGTCACAATTGTGTCCTACGAGATATCCATATAACTCGCCTCTGTGATTGGTCAGTCAAACGTTTGACTTATGGCTCGTTGAACCCACCATCAACCAACGTCACAAAATAATTACCTTGAGTTATCAGCTCACGTGGGCAATTAAGGACCAAAAATATAATGTTTGTTCAGTTCACTTTGTGGTGTTCAAAATTGTCGTACAAAACCACATGAAAAACAAAATATATAAATATCAAAATGATGATGTCGTATAGAGTACATAAGGGAATGAATCTAATCCATAAAAGAGTACTACAACTTAGGAACACGTTTAATTCCCATGGAATTAACATGCCCTTCATTCTTATCTTGTCGTAATGGTTTAGTGAGAGGATCTGCTATGTTATCATCTGTAGCAATCTTTTCTATCACTACTTCCTTTTGCTCCACGTAATCTCGGATTAGATGAGCTTTCCGTTGTACATGTCTAGACTTGTTGCTAGACTTTGGCTCCTTAGCTTGGAAGATGGCACCTCTATTGTCGCAATAGATGGTGATCGGGTCATTCGAACTAGGCACTACGTATAGTCCTTGTAAGAATTGACGCATCCATATCGCTTCCTTTGCAGCCTTCGACGCGCATAGTACTCGGACTCGGTCGTAGAATCTGCTTTGTAACACTTTGTTTGTAACTCTTCCAGTGATCTGCAGCGCCATTAAGAGTAAAAACGAATCCAGACTGAGATTTCGAGTCATCTCGATCCGTTTGGAAGCTAGCATCTGCGTAACCGGTTGCGCATAGCTTTTGATCGCCTCCATAAGTCAATGCCCAATCTTTAGTCCTCCGTAGGTACTTAAGAATGTTCTTGACAGCCATCCAATGTGATTCACCTGGATGCTGTTGGAATCGACTTGTCATACTCAATGCATATGCCACGTCTGGACGTGTGCATATCATGGCATACATGATTGATCCTATAGCCGAGGCATAAGGAATCCGTGTCATGCGCTCTTTCTCTTCCGGTGTCTCTGGTGCCTGAGACTTGCTCAAATGCACCCCTGGAGCCATAGGAAGAAACCCCTTTTTGGAGTTAGTCATGCTGAATTTCTCTAGCATCTTGTCTATGTAAGACTCCTGACTGAGAGATAACATCCGACGTGATCTATCTCGATAGATACGGATGCCCAAAATTCTTTGTGCCTCACCCAGATCTTTCATCTGGAAATGGTTTTTCAACCATACTTTCACCGAAGTTAAGAGAGGTATGTCATTCCCAATCAGGAGTATGTCATCGACATACAATATTAGGAAGACAATCTTGCTCCCACTCGACTTGATATATAGACATGGTTCCTCGACCGATCGAGTAAATCCATTTTCTTTTATCACTTGGTCGAAACGATGATTCCAACTCCTAGAAGCTTGCTTAAGTCCATAAATGGAACACTTAAGCTTGCATACTTTCTTAGGATGTTCTGGATCGATGAAACCTTCGGGTTGTACCATGTACAACTCTTCCTCCAAAAAACCGTTTAAGAAGGCGGTTTTCACATCCATCTGCCAAATTTCATAGTCATGAAATGCGGCAATCGCTAAGATAATCCGAATGGAACGCAGCATGACTACGGGTGCAAAGATTTCATCGTAGTGTAAACCTGGCACTTGGGTGAAACCTTTAGCAACTAGTCGTGCTTTATAGATATCTTGTTGACCTTCCACAAAATGCTTTATCTTGTAAAGCCATTTGCATTGAAGGGGACGAACCTTAGCAGGCAAGTCAACAAGATCCCATACGTTGTTCTCATACATGGAGTCCATCTCGGATTGCATGGCCTCAAGCCATAGCTTTGAGTCAGAAGTAGTCATGGCACCTTTATAGGTCGCGGGTTCACTACTCGTTAAGAGTATAATGTCATCTATGTCATGTTCCTCGACCATACCTATGTATCTGTCCGGAGGAATAGAGACTCTTCCCGACCTCCTAGGTTCCTCAGGAATATTCACCGCAGCCGGGATTGAAGGAATTGGTTCCTCCAATGGTTGCTCGGTATTTGGTTCTGGAATCTCCGACAGGTCGAAGGTTCTATCACTCTTTGCATTCTCGAGAAATTCCTTCTCTAAGAATGTCGCACTAGCCGCAACAAAAACACGTTGTTCGGTTGGCGAATAGAAGTAATGACCAAGTGTTCCTTTAGGATAACCTATAAAGTATGTCTTGACCGATCGCGGGCCGAGCTTATCCTCGTGTCTCCACTTGACATAAGCCTCGCAGCCCCAAACCCGTATAAAGGACAAGTTAGGGACCGTTCCTTCCATAGTTCATATGGAGTCTTGTCAACAGCTTTAGACGGACTTGATTAAGTATTAGAGCAAATGACGAAGAGCATAACCCCACAATGAGTCGAGGCGACGGTGTGACTCATCATGGATCGAACCATATCAAGTAGTGTTCGATTTCTCCGTTCGGACACACCATTCAACCGAGGTGTTCCGGGTGGAGTTAATCGTAAGGCAATCCCACCGTCTTTAAGGTGTTGATCAAACTCGTGAGAAAGATACTCGCCACCACGATCCGAGCGCATGTTTTTTAATCTTTCTTCCCATGGTTCTGTACCCTATTTCGGTATTCCTTGAATTTCTCAAAGGATTCACTTTTGTGCTTCATTAAGTAGACATAGCCATATCTACTTAAATCGTCCGTGAAAGTGATGAAATACCTATAGCCTTCTCGTGCGGTGATTGACATAGGCCCACACACATCCGTATGTATGAGTCCTAATAGGTCGCAGCCAGCGCATTCCAACACCTTTGAAGGAAATTCGAGTCATCTTACCGATGAGACATGATTCACACGTGCCAAATGATTGAAAATCAAAGGCCGAGATAGCTCCATTCTTTATGAGCTATTTTACGCGTTTCTCATTAATGTGTCCCATACGGCAATGCCATAGGTATGTTTGATCTTTGTCACCGACCTTTAACTTCTTATTCATTACGTGTAATATTTCTGAGGTCCGATCTAAAACATAAATTCCGTTCATGGAGACTGCCTTGCCATAAATCATATCGTGTAATGAGAAAATGTAAGAATTATTCTCTATTACAAATGAAAAACCAAGTTTGTCAAGTGCGAAACCAAATAATGTTTTTAGAAAGACTGGGTACATAATAGCAGTTATATAAAAATAACTCAAATCCGCTAGGAAGTTGGATCACATATGTTCCCCTTGAGACGGCAGCCACTCGTGCTCCATTCCCGACACGCAGTCCACCTCACCCTTTACGAGGGGTTCGATGTTTCGGAGCCCCCGCACATGATTACACAGATGAGAACCACAACCAATATCTAGTACCCAAGTTCCGTAACTTGCGTGGTTAATCTCAATCATATGAATAAAAGTAGAAGAGGAAGAAAACATACCAACAAGTTTAACACGACCTGCTTTTATGTCCTCATGGTAGACAGGACATGTACGCCTCCAATGCCCAGTCTTGTGGCAATGATGGCATTCCATGTTTTCGGTCTTGCTCTTTGTCGCGCCCGATGAGTTACTTGCCTCACCAGGCCCACTCTTACCCGACCCGACTTCTTGAACTTCGGTTTGCCTCACCGCTAGGTCCGCCCGAGCTTTGCCCTTACCCTTGCCCTTGTTTGACACAACGAGAACATCCTGTTTCAGGCTCCCACTAAACTTCATGTCCTTCTCGGTCTGTACGAGAAGGGAGTGCAGTTCATGGGGACTTTTCTTCAAATCATTCATATAGTAATTCGCTCTAAAGAGCGCAAAACCATCGTGGAGTGAATGAAGCATGCGGTCAATCACGATGTTCTCGCTGATTTTACAATCAAGCGCCTCCAGTCTCTCGACATTCTCAATCATGCTGAGAATGTGTGTGCTAACCGGTTGGCCCTTCTGGAGTCTCGCATCAAAGAAGCGAGTGGTATGCTCATAGGTCACGATTCTTGGTGCTTTAGAGAATTCCTTGGTGAGCGTGGTGAAAATCTTGTTTGCACCTTGGGCTATGAAGCGTTTCTGCAAATTGGACTCCATTGCAAAAATGAGTACGTTTTTAATCGCACCCGATTCCATGACGAAGTCGCTATACGTGGAGACCTCGTTAACTCGAGCCGTGGAGCCTGGGGCTGGCGGGAGGGGCTCAGTCAGATACTTGAGCTTCCCGTCAGCAGTGGCAGCATTCCGTAATGCCGCCTCCCATTCCGCGAAGTTTGATCCATCATTCTTCAGTCTAGTAGAATGATTCATCTGATTCATAAAGATCCGAAGCCAGGACTCACGGTCCAATGTGGCACTTGGCATTGGGTCATCGAGGATGCCAGCCATTATGTTATTAGCAGTTTTAAAAAGTGATCTACGCTGAAAAAGAAAGAAAAACAAAAACGAAATAAGCAACTCATCGAGGTGATTTAAGTCTATTTAAAATTCATTTTAATCGTGTAAACTCATTGCACTTGCATAATTGATCTCCCTCAAGAATAATACAAGTGATCCCAAGACTCAATTTCCGTAAATTGATAAGCCAACTGTTTAGCTAGTTCTTCCGTAAGAACTCTTGGTCGATAGATTTCCGTAAATCCTATCTATAGTCCACCATAGTCACAGGATCGTACGAGTGACCATAGTGTTGAGATAAAATAAGTCAATCAGTTCCAACTTACCCGACGTAGAAGGGGTCATATTATGCCTACCGACGAAGAAGGGATTCATTGGAGTTTGACCTATAAAGACTGTTCTCAATTTTTGTTTATACGAGGAAGATCCCATCGACTTAATTTTAATTCATTTTAAGTGAACGAAAACTAGCATTACGTGAATGAATTAATTTAGGTGATGGCTTAATTAAAACGTGTGATATCTGTACATCAAAGAAAACTAACGCGTGACCTCTATATGAGTCAGTTTTCATGCAATTATTAGGTGGTTTGGTTTTTAGGCGGAAAATGATGCAATCTATCGTTACGATAAAATAAATAAAAGAATGCAATACGTAAATAAAAATTCCTAGTGTGGCCTATCCTAGTAAAAAGAACATAATACAACTTTGGAATCCACCGTTGGACCCGAGAAGCTTGTCTTGATGTTCCATCTTTTCCATGCAAATGAGTGAGCATCCGATCTCCATCTTTGGTCTTCTCAAAATTACAATTAAAATTTACAAAATATAAACCTATTTACATTCTAAAAAAAACTGTAATAAAGAAAAAAAACAAAATGGAGATGCGAGATCTCAAAATACAACCAAGACCGTGTTCCATCATTACGGTAGCACGTTCTACTAAGGCCACACTAAGTTACAACCGTTTGTAAAAATAAATAAATACGTAATAAAAGCATTCAAAACATTCAAAATAACGATAAATAAAATGCATCAACTAAAACAAATTTATTCGTGACATAATTCCGTAATTATGTTAAATTTATCCAAACCACCTTTAATGATTAAAATTATGTGACAAAACCGCTTTAATCAACTTAATTTTAATCCGTGATAATCCGTTACTTTAAATCGTTTTAAAATAACTAAATGGTACGTGAGTGAACCGTTTCACTATCAAGCGATTGCATAAAATCTGTATTATGCATAAAACATGGCCGAAAAACCAAAACAACTTTTTTTTTTTTCTTCACGGCTGAACGTGAACAGTACCAAAAAATTTTTTTTTTTTTTATGACTGCTGCTGATTGCCGAGAGCAACAAAAGAACAAAAAAAAATTTCTCGGCTCAAAAACGTGAGCATCAATTAACAAAACAAAACGATTTGTTAAAACCCAATTGCAATTTAATCTAATCCGTATAGAATTGAAACTACAATTGATACATCTTTAACATATTGCAATAATGATCGATTAAAATTACAATATGCAAAGAATAAAAAAAAAACAAAAGATCGTCTGATCCAGCAAGAAACGTGTGGCACGCATTTCTAGGCAAAAAAACAGAAAACAGGCCGAGAATGGCCGCACGGTTTTCCAAAAAAAAATTGGCCGAGACAAAAAAAAATATTATGCCGCACGAAATTTTATGCAAACAATTTATCGATTCAAATTCGTTTGATGAAAAACACATAGAAAAATTTACGTGGCCTCGCTCTGATACCACTTGTAGGGTAATATCCGTATAAAACCCTTAAATTATAGGACTATAACGTAAATTTAATATGCGATTTATGGTCATAAACGAAAAACAACAAAGAAACGATAAAGCATTAGAAATAACCTCGGGTCCTTTGAGATGTGGCCTAAGAACAGAAATCAAAGTAGATTTCCTCCTAATCGATACACCCAAGACCGTCTGAGACTATGCCCTTGTGCTAGAAATGTATTCTCTAATTGCCTTGCAATATTGAGAGAATTTGTTGTGAATTTCTTTAGATGTGAGATCTAGGTTTTGAAAGAAAATTGTTCTCAAAACCCTAGTTTGTTTGCAAATGAAATGCTTAGGTTACATGTAATACTCCGTATTTATAGTCTTGGGGGTACTCTATCGAGTAGCCCTTACTCTGTCGAGTAAGGGCAAGTTGCGCAGATAAATAGTTTCTGACCTGTTGGGCACTCGATCGAGTAGCAGGGGCACTCGATCGAGTAGGGGGGTACTCGATCGAGTACCGTGGGTACTCGATCGAGTGTCCGGTTTATCGGGGGAGTTTTCTCGGGTTTTGTTAATTACGCGATTAAGGTATATAAACATATTCGGCATTGTTCTAAATCACTTTTTACAAAACCTAAAACCTGTTTAAGAGAGAAAGCAACTTGTCTTCTTCCTAATCGCGTTCTTGACAATTCCCGGAGTTCAGACGGTCGGTTTGCATCGTAGTTCGTGTCGTTGGTTTCCTTGCGTCGAGGGTAAGCTTTTAATGTAATTTATATAATGTTTTGTTAAGATTAGTGAAACCCTAATTTAGGAATTGGGGGTTTTTATGAATAGTAATTGAATAGTAGTACCTATGTGTTGTATGGTAGGAGGAGAGTTCATAGAAGAGGCGTTTTGAGACAGTTGTAGATACCGTCTGCGTGTTGTGCTTTCCAGGTAGGATTTCCTACTCAGTATTAGTCCCATAATGGGATATTGGTGATGTCTTTGTGATTAGTTGTTTGATATGATGATTGTGATTGTGATTGTAATTGTGATTGTGGTTGTGTTTGTTGATGGTTCTCGAGATGCGTTATCGGTGAGTGGGGTCACTTGCGGGAGTGATCTCACGCCCTAGTTTCGCCTTTCATGGAACCCGCCACGGAAGGGGATGTGCACATTAATGAGCCGGGTTATCGCTCGTACGATGAGCGGGGCTTAGGTGGGAACGGCTGCGGTCCCCATCGGGCAGGGTGGTCCAAAGGGACGATCGATGATTGAGACGGTTGGTTGGATGTGTGTGTGTGTGGCGGTTCAAATTTGTCTGTTTGTCTTATTGTTGTTATCTATATTGATTGTGTGATTAGTACTTGACCCGGTGTTGTTTTGTAAACTGCGGTGATCCATTCGGGGATGGTGAGCGGATATCGAGCAGGTATAGAGATGATACTGGGATAGCTGGGATGGCCACGACATGACGATAGAGTCTTCCGCTGTAGTCTAGTTTTATTTACATTTCAGTTGAGCACAGACGGTTTGGAATAATGTATTATACTTTCAGTTTGGTTTCGAGGATTGTACTTATTCATTAAACTATTATAATAAATGTTGTTTCTGTTTTGTCTATTTGATTATCATACCTCGGGCAACCGAGATGGTGATGTCTTCATACCTGAGTGGTCCTGGTAAGGCACTCGGAGTATGGGGGTGTTACATTACAAAAGAGAGAGAGCCTCTCTTTTGTTTCCTCTTGCTTGGCCGGCCGTGAGCCTACATGGGGAAGTGGGCTTCCACTTCCTCTTAATTTTACCTCGTGGTCCGGTTCGTAAAATGCTAAATGTATATGACACGATTTTATTATAAACCGTCATCGGTTATCGGTTATTAAAACATCGTCAAGTAACATGAATTAGTCGATATAATAATACATGTCTGATAATGACAATATTGTATAATTAATTTATTCAATATACATTAATCAAATATAATCGTTTATATTTAATTTACGAATTAACTGCTTAATTCGTCTTAGCCAATATTATTTAATCCGTATTAAATAAAATATCTCAACATCGCGTTTGACTAAATGTTTAGTCAATAACTCCGACTAACTGCTTAGTCAACTTTGGCATCAACATGACTGTATTTTCATACCGTCACATCTCTCAAACGTATCCTATAGGTGTGACTTTTAGGGACCAGTTGATCACCGCCATCTGTATGACAATAACGTCAAACTTATCTAGCAAGCCAACCGTTATTGATAAACGTGGACCAATTGATAATAATACAAAAGTATACCCTTTGATCCTTTTAGAGATTTAAATGTTATTGCACTACTTGTAGAGGACACCAGCCCCAACAATTAAGTCATTGAGGAATCGCTCCTCTCAAGACAAGATGCGGGTATGCTTTTAGCTAGTCTTTCAAAAATATGCGCATCCCAAGCGTCTAGGCAGTAGGGACGGTTGGCACTGGAGAGGAATCCGAACGGCTAAGGGGTCGGGACGCTCGTCCTGTAGCAAGGGGAGACGAGCGGATCAAGCACGGGACGCTCGGATCTTAAGTCAGTGTTCTTCTTCATTCTTGTCTGTCAAACAATCCGAGCGTCTTAGTCTCGGGACGAGCGGATTGGCGGACAGCTTCTTTGTTTGAGCTCGGATTGTAAAACGGACGTCATTTTCTCATCCGGACTTCTATTAGAGTGATCCAAAAGCCTAGATCACTTGATTTTTCGACGCCGTTTCATCTAGTATACTTTCAAAGCCAAAGGAACAACCCTTGGTTTGGTTTCGAGCAATTTATTCTTACATTGACTTCCTTCTCCTCATCCTTGCTTTTAAGCCTATGAGCCTTCTATATACTCTTTATTCCTACATCCTTGGTCATCATTCTTGCCTCCTCTTCATACTAGTCCATCCAAGATCGTCAAAAAGCTTCTAAATATGCACGGGAGACGGGAATTTCCGCCTAATTACCTTTTTTCCTACAAATCATACCAAATGCACTAGGAAAACAAAATAGGAAGCATTTGACGGATAAAATGGCTAGGGAATGATATAATAGTATACAAAATAGGTTCAATTAGGGGACTAAATGTGTGCAAATAATGTTCACATCAACTACTCGATCGACCTCCTGTTCCTGCCAAAGCACTCGATGGACCTCCAAAGTATCTCGATCGAGTGATTTCCACTGTCATCAGCCTTCAACTCGTCTTTGGCAGCTTCATATGACTTCCCTCACACATCCCGAGGCACAATCTTGCTCCAATATTTCCGTCTCCTTACAATGCATGCTAACTGGGACGAATAATGGCCGATTCCACTACTTTCGGGTCCATTTCTACAATTAAGACAAAACAAACCAAGTAGCCAATTCGGGGCGTTTTGCAATACAAAGTGATACAAAAAGGCATTGAAATGCGTGCAATAAGAGGCTAAAAAGTCTATATAAATTGCACGTATTATATCTCCCCAAACCGAACCTTTACTCGTCCTCGAGTAAACTAAATGCAAACTAATCGAACGGATACGAAAACTCATAGCTAGCTATAACTTGTCTACTTGAACCAATTTAATGCAATCAAAAATTAACAGTTATACCTACAGCAGTCAAGTACGCAAACGAGTTGTATGATGTCCATAAATAAAGCTGACCTATCGACCTTGCAAGACCAACAAAATCGGACTCTCGCGGGGTCACTCTTCTCTCATGAAGCAAAGGGTGAATAAAAATGTGTAAGAGAGAAAGAGGAAACAGTCACTCACCTAAACTGCGACCTACATAACATGCATGCAACAAAAATGATAGACGATTCAAGTACTATACACACATTCCAAACAACAATGTCCGTCACAGCCGAGGGCTTACAATTAATATGGGACCGTGAGGTTATAGGTGAGAAAGGCAAAATAGATTATGGAAATGTGGAGGTAAAGCGTCAAGCTAGCTCCTACACAGGACCATATAAGACCATCCGAATCTCAACTGTCTGGCAAATAAAGCACAAGTGTCCTTCATTGGCACACAACTCACTACCCAATACACTATCTCCTCAAAAAGATATGAATAAAACAGAGGAGTAAGACCTTCACAGACTTCCCTTTTTTAACACGGTTTAATTTCTATTTAAAATTCTAACTTTTTTTTTCTTCTTTTCTTTCTTTTCTTCTTCTGTTCACGTTTCTCATCCTTTTTTTCATTTCTTTTTCTTTTTCTTTTTCTTTTTTCTTCTTCTGTTCATGTCTTTTTTTTTTCATTTCTTTTTCTTTCTTTCTCATTTCTTACCAACTCCGTACAAATAACAAACGGGCCAAACTCACAACAATGATAAAAATACCACAAGAGTAACACTAAACTAGCTTGACTGGCAAGCTAAATTTTGGGTGTAGCTAATGGGTCAAAAAGGCTATATTTGGCTAAAATGGAGCTAAATGGGTGAAAATGAAAGAAAGGGAAATTGTAAGCACCTCCATGCATGTGACACCAACCACAAACCCGAATGTATGCAATTGACAAGAAATCGAATTTCATAAATGTGCAAAAGTGATAAACATGTTATGCAAGGAGTACAACTCTCAATTCCTACATGAACCGGTCATGAATGTCACCAGTTATATGGCTCTAAAACTCAGACATTGTAAAGTAGGTTGCCAATTTATCAGGTCAAGTCTACACAGTCAGCTATATTTTCAACATTAACTCGTAGATATGCGCAAGACTAAGCTAATAACTGTCAATTGGATGCAAGGCTCAAGTAAAGATGACGAGTTAAAGTGCAATTTCATCAGGGAAATCTACCATTCCGACTCAACCTATATGTAAAATGAAACGTGAATATTTTTTTGATTTTTGTGAAATTTTCAATTTTTTTGGATTTTTCATGAATTTATTGAAATAATAAATAAATAAATACAATGCAAGCGGAAAAAGTAAACGTGAATGCAAAAACAATGCAAAAATGCAGACTTAAAGGATGCATTACCCTCCCCAAACCAAAACGGACAACGACCTCGTTGTCCTCCAGCATACACAAGCAGGTATATAATGAGAAAGGGATATATACAACCAATAAATGAATGAAAAACAGAAAATAAAAAGGAGACAAAAATAAATAAAAGAGCAAAAAGTACATACAAAATGACGAACTTCCCCAAACCAGCCAGAAACCTAGGGAAGTGAGTAGACCAGTAGCTACTCGTCAGCAGCTCCGCTAGGGTCCAGGTCATAGTCCGGTTAAACAACCGGAAGGAAACACAAGAGCTACCCTGGTCAGTGGCGTAGGCACCAACAGAAAAAGTGAAGGAGCTGAAAAACTCGAGGGTCAGCTCCTTATAGGTCGAGGCACTCATAGTAATCAGTCCAGACATCCCCTTCCCGTTCAATATCTCAACTACAGGCTCGTAAATACCTAACTTCTCAAGCGATTTTCGACACAGAAAATTAGTCGAAGCAAAGTCACAGCTCTCTAAAGCATAAAAACGGGTACGATGCATAACATTAAAAAAACGTACCTCAGGGTAGTCAGGATGCGAGTCGAGAGAGACATCGGCACGCAACGTAACACGAATAGCAGCGGGTGTGCCTCGTCCTCGACCCCGTCCACGCCCTCCAGTACCTGAAGAAGAAGCCCGTCCAGTAGCGGGGTGAGGTACTAGGGCAGCCCGGAAAGCAGCTGTGACAGCTGGTGACGACGGAGCAAGGGTTTCCACCGTAGCAGAGACGGTTCCAGAAGTAGAAGCATTGGCTGTCGCTGCACTAGTAGAGGCAAAGCTGACAGTGGCAGCTAGAACAGAGCTAGCAGCAGCGGAAATAGAGCTAGCAACAGCAGAAATAGTAGAGGCAGCAGTAGTGCCAGAAGTAACAGCAGTAAAAACAGCAGTACTAACAGTCGAAGTGACGGAGGTAGCAGCATGGACCACCATCTCAGTCAAGGATGGGGCAACAGTCGAACTAGTCGAAGGGGTAGTGCTACCAGCCATCCTAATCAATCAAGTAAGGGAGGAATTTAATCAATTAAACAATTGAAACACGAACTCCCCAGTTAAAAACGGATTTTCGAAAAAACATTTCGAAAAATCAAACCCTAATCCTTCAATTCAAGTCTAAACAAGCATTAAACTAAAAAGGAATAAAGGAATTACTTGATCAATAATCCCACTAGAAATAGCAAGAAATCGACAAAAAATCCTAGCGAACGGACGGATTTCGAACAAAAACCCAATAAACCCTAATTTCCCAAAATCGAAGCAACCAAGACAAATTTTAAGGGGAAAAGTGAGGGCTTTTATCGATTTAGGCACAAGGAAAATAATGTGGGTGTTAGATTTGGTATTAGGAAAAGATTAATGGAGGATTTGGGGAAAAATCGCCAAAGATGTCGCACAAATAATAAGATAAAAGGTTTGAATGAAAAATAGAGGAAGAAAAGGAGACTTCCTGTGTATAATAAGCATATTCACTCGATCGAGTGATTTGAAATCACTCGATCGAGGACTCTGGCATTCATTCTGCTCGATCGAACAGCTTTTCACTGGATCGAGAACTCCTTATTTTTGACATTTCGATCGAGTGTCTGAAACCACTCGATCGAACAATTGTGCAGGGCAGTCCTCTCGATCGAGTACAAAAAGTACTCGATCGGGTTGTTTTCTCGTGGAACACATCCCATTGCGACATGTCCTCCCCAAACCTGCATAAAAACACGCAAAAATAATTCCCAAAAATACCAAATCACAAAAACATGCAGTCTATAGTCGGTTTTTGTTAAAAACTAACTAAGCTATTGTCTAAAAGTCTAAACCGCAATTAAAAAGTCTTAACGGAAATTCAAAATTAAAAGTTATTACAACGGGGCATTCCCGCTCATGTTCCAAAACATTTTAGTAGCCCATAAGAGGGCTTCTGACTGGAGGAGGTCCCTTCAGCATCTCGGACCGTCCTCTTTGATCGCCACGAGGCTGAATTTAAACTGGTGGAAGGAGAGTAGTTGACGTCCACATACGCCCGAACTTTCTTCTTCCCCTTGACATTCTCATCGACATTGGTATCTCCATCAGTTTGATTGACTCTAACTGCACTTTGACCGTTATCATCTCCAGCATCCACTCTATATGTACCTGCAGCAAGGCAAACAAAAGAATGGTCCTCCTTTTCGCTCTCAGTCTGAGGCGGAGGGATTACAATTGCAGAACAATATTCAATTTTCTCAACTGGAGTGTCTGTACTCGAGTCAACATAGGATAGGGCATTACAAGGGTAAGACACTCACGCTAGCACCTAGATCGAGCATTCACAGCTTCTCGATCGAGTTCCTCATAATCAGCATTGTTCGATCGAGACAAAATATCACTCGATCGAACAATTTTCTCAGGCATTACACTAGATCGAGTAGTTTCAGCCTCTCGATCAAAACCCTGATTATCCACTTTACTTGATCGACCCTCAGAACTACTCGATCGAGTAATATCATCAGCATTTCTACTCGATCGACCACCAGAAATCAGTCTCTTCGGATTAAGCATGGTTTCAGCAATGGACGACTGTTCATTGTCAGCAAAAGCGTTCCCCGGGTCTGATTACTCCTCAACAGTTGACAATTTTGGTCCTTCATAAGAACGACCACTTCGCAGGTTAATCAAATTTATCGTCTCATGTGGATTCTTCTCAGATTGAGACGGTAAGTGACCCGGTTTCCTCGTGGACTGGCTAGCGGCGAGTTGGGCAACTTGGGTCTCGAGTGACTTAATTGATGCTTCTTTTTGTTGGTCACTCATTTGCATATGCTTAGTCAATGATTGGATCATCGGCTTCAACTCAGCTAACTCACTAACTCAACTAGAGGAAGCTCCTTGATGCGGTGGAGGAAAAGATGGAGGCTTTTAAAAGCCTTGTTAAGCCTTATGAGGAGGAACACAAGCCTGCTGCTGCTGCAGAGGAGTAGGATTGAGCACATTCTGACTAGTCCACCTTAAATTGGGATGGACTGCACTTTGATTATTATAATAGGAACCTCCTCCTTGCCTATATTGCTGAAAGGCAAGGACTTGCTCCTTCTCTGTCAGACAGTCAACAGCAGTGTGACCGTCATTGCTCCCACATCTCTCACAAATAACGGCTTCTTGTCTAGTCAACAAGTGAACCGTTTGTTGGTCACCAGCAGCTTGTAATTCTAACTTATAAAAACGGGCATTTATGGCTTCCAGCTGAGCCACAACTGCACGCATTATCAACCAAATGAACAGTCCGAATGCCGTCCCTTGGGTTCCCATACTCAGCACAATGGGTCGCCATCTCCTCAATAATGCCCCATCCCTTATCATCATCATTATCTTTTGAAATCGCCCATTAGATGAGGCGTCAAGTATAGCACGGTGGTCATCATACAAACCATTGTAGAATTGGTTGCATAGAAACCACTGATCAAAGCCATGGTGAGGAAGAGACCTCACCAACTTCTTGAAACGACACCAAGCCTCATAAAAATTCTCATCAGGTGCCTGCTTGAAACTTATAATCTTTCCCCGGCAACGACGCCAAAATTTGATACGGTCGTTTCTATACCAAAAATAAATACCTAAATACACTAACAGAAACTAGCAGTAAGTAGGGTCGATCTCCACAGGGAGGCAATATATCTATCTTATAGTTCGTCTATCTAGGTCACAAATAGGGGGGTTTAGTTTGGTTTTCTAAACTACTAAAGGTTTGAGGGCAAGAGAAATAAAGTAACAACAGTAGAACGAGAAAATGTGATAAAAGTGATCAAATAAGAGAGAATATGCCAGGATTTCGATTCACCATGGTAGTCTATCGACTCAGTTGCAAATAGCCTAGACAATCTACTGTGAGAAGGGCATGGGAAAGGTCCTTCCGGTCCGCTATCCACCCTAGAATTCCACTAACTTAACTTCCGTCCACGTTAGGGTAGTCTACTGTTCATAGCAGGTCTGTTTATTCCAATCTTCTGATCTAGGAACAAAGTTAACCAGATTAATGTAATTTAGAAGCGTGCACTCAACTAAATAGGTGTTACAGTTATATTGCTATGGGGACAGATTCTCACATGCAAATTATCTAGTCTATTTACTGCATAGTCACAATGCTACCATGGATCCCCTAGTCCTAACATAAAGAGAATTAGCTACTCATGTTCTTGGAATTAACAATAATCACAATAGACATGATGATGCTAATAAGAGACATAATAAAGGAATTACAATCAAACATAAACTAAATAAAATTAAGAATAATAAATAGAGAACAAGCAATTATGGATAAATGAAGTCTTAAAATTAAAGAGAAAAGAGAGATTACAATCAAATAGAATCCAGCGTAAAGAACAATCCACAAAAGTGCAAGAGCCAAGTTAAGAGATTAAGCTGTAAAAGTGACTAAGAGAAGTAAAGAGAGATAAAGAGTTGTAAAGCAGAAGTGTTTATTAACCTAATTACGACTTCCTTATATAGGGGAGCATAAAACTAACAAAATAAATCTATCACGGATTAAGTTAACCCGTGTAAACTAGCAAACCCCTCGATCGAGTATTTTCAGACTACTCAATCGAGGTCTTCTTCAGAAGATGTACTCGATCGAACACTTTAGGCTCTCGGTCGAGTATCTCCAATAAAGCACATTTCGATCGAGTGAATAGAACTACTCGATCGACCTCATGTTACTGCCAAAGCACTCGATCGACCTCCAAAGTATCTCGATCGAGTGATTTCCATATTCATCAACTTTCAACTCGTCTTTGGCAGCTTCATATGACTTCCCTCACACATCCCGAGGCACAATCTTGCTCCAATATTTTCGTCTGCTTACAATGCATGCTAAATGAGACGAATAATGGTCGATTCCACTACTTTCGGGTCCATTTCTGCAATTAATACAAAACAAACCAAAGTAGCCAATTCGGGGCGTTTTGCAATACAAACTGATAAAAAAAGGCATAGAACTGCGTGCAATAAGAGGCTAAAAATTCTATATTAATTGCACGTATCAACATACAACTCACATATGACGGTAATTAGTATATATTCATGTTAACACATCCAACACAGTCTTCATATTTGTACCATCACCAACATGTTATCACATAGGATATTATCAAGGATATAACAAATTCACAACACTAAACAAGGAATATGCAACAACCATATGCACTACACACGCCCCATTGCCTCCGCATAATGACCGACTTAAGTTAAGAGGACAATGACACAACCTTAGGACGTCTCCCAAACTTGTTACAAGCTCTTTATGACTCAAACTGGGTTCATTTTAGATTGACTCACCCTAGTTCATTGGTACATTGGTTCATTGGTTTAGGCTCCAAAACCGTTGCTCTGATACCGTTTTGTAACACCCTCATAAGTCGGGATCCTTTCTCTTAGGCATTCTCAACGCATGGAGACATTACAAGACTTGGTTTCCCAAGTTTGTAGTGCGAACAATCAAGTAAAGAAGTTCTCAACTTAATATAAAGAAATAGATAAGTTGTAGTTAAGTGGTTACAAGTTGGGGGATGCAAATACCATCCCAAATGTTATACAACCAAATCAAAATAGGAGTTTTAAATGTCAAAAACTAAGACAAGAGTAAGTGGTGACAACAATGGAGACCGCTCCCAAAGTCCGCGACTCAATATGCACACCTGTCACACTGCTCCCCATATGGGCGGAAGTCACCATATGGTTCATCACAGATAATTCAAACCCAAGTGTTAGCTTAACGATATAAATGTCCAATGCATGCAATACTAAGCTTACCTAATCATATGACAACGCAAGATGAAACCAACAAGGTATGATGAAAGATAGGAAACACCCTCCAACATACATCTCCACAAACCGGTGACCGGCACACGCCCACGACGCCACTATCACACAAGGTACTTGGAACACGTTCGTGGTACTAGGCCGAGTGCGACTCGAGTCCCCTACCAGGCGCTGTGCCTAAGCACACGAGTCCCTCCATAACCCAAGTACAAAATGTGCACATCCTCCTTAGAGTGGGAAGCTCCAAGGGTAACTTGAGCGGAAGACGGTTTCTCAACCGCCTTCCGTCTCCACAATCGTAACCAAGAATCCTCCAACATCCTCCATTATCAACCCAATCACCAACAAGCCATATACATCCAAACAAGGCACATATACGACCATATCAACACAATAATTAAAATCATGCTCAATTCTTCATTAATCTATTTCTTTTCATTTAATTGGCTTTAACATGTTATTATGCAAGATAATCAACATTGTGACCATTCACCATACTTACTCTTCCATAATCATCATAAAGAATCATTATGTGATAAACCCTAATTATCCAAAACATGTTACAATGCAACTAACATGAAACAAATGCAATTAATGGTACTGAATGCACAATTAAACACTCATATCATTATAGCTAATTAGGGAAAACCCTACCTTAAGATTGTCTTGCCAAATCCTCAAGCTAGCCACTAGAAGTGCTCCTCAATGAAGCTCTCTACACAATTAATTACTACATTCATTACTACAATATATTATAATAATCATACCAATTAAACCCCTTAAACATACCCTTTAGTTTCTACAACTTAATTAAATATGGAGTAGTCTACTAAACTAATTAAGATTATTAAGACAAGATTAAAGGGAAAAAGGAGTATAGATTAACTTACAAACAAAGTGGTGAACAAAGGAGGCAAGAATCTTCTCTAGAGAATTAGGGTTTTGAGAGGATATGAAGATGGAGGTTTTTAGAGAGATATTTAGGATTGTAGAGAGTGGTGAATAGTGTTTAAGAATGGGTTTTGGGTGGGGAAATCTAAGGGGATAAGGCATGAAAGCGACATCCCACCAACTGAACTTCCCGTATAAGCTACACTCGTCCAACACTCGGTCGAGTGGTCGGTCGACTCGATCGAGTGGGGCTCCACTCGGTCGAGTGGACGGTCACTCGGTCGGGTAACCATCCTTACAGGCTTCCAGCCTACTGCTAGATGGCACTCGGTCCTTCACTCGGCCGAGTGAATCGTCTACTCGGTCTCTACTCAGTCAAGTCTCAGTCTTTATAAATACTAGGTATTACACACATGTCTGCTAAACATGGATCAACCCGACTCACTCACACTGTGACTCCCTCCTTACCCATGCCGCTGCCACCACCTGCCGCTGCCACCGTGGGCCACCACCACTAGCCATGGTGGTCCACGGCCAGCACCACCGACACTCTAGCAACAACCACGCACAACACTACGCAACACACAACCTGCACTACACAACAACACTCGCACACACCCACTCCTGCCACCACTCGCCTGCGCCAGTAGAGGCCACTCGATCGAGTATGTCCCATACATGGTCGAGTATGGCAGTTTCAGCGGTAAGTTATAAATCGTGTAGTCATAAACCCCAAATCAGTTTTTCATTTCTTTTCTTCCTAAACCTAATCGACGACACTTCTCTCCTTCACCAACATTCAACCCATGAGATATCTTTACCCTTGGAGACACCAAGGGGATGGATACTTGAGTCGGGTAGCGGTCTTGTCGCCGGAATGCCGAGCATAGGTAAGTCATCATCATCATCATCATCATCATACTTTGGTTTTCTTGTGGTTATGTTTGTAAGTAATAGGGTTTTCCCTACTGTTTGTGATAGGTGTTAATGGTGGTTGCTTTGTCTTCATAGGGGTGTATGCTGTGTTGATGCTGATTGCTAAAGGTAGGTTTTCATACTCAGTATTGTTGATTGATTGTCATGTGTGGTTATAACATTGTTGATTGTGTGATAGAAATGTTGTGTTTGTGTACGGGGCGCGTCTCTGGCTGAGCGGAGTCATCATCGGGAATGGCTTCATGCCCTTGATTCACCCCTTGTGGTTCCCGTCACAAGGGGATGTGCACATTAGTGGGCATGGGTTATTCGCTCGATGGAGATGAGCGGGGCTTATGTGGGAAATGGGAAACTACGGTTTTCCTAAGCTGGTACTCGGCCGAGTATGGCCTACTCGGTCGAGTAAGAGGTGTCGTGTATCCTGGAATGCTTACTGCCCAGGAATACTCAGCCGAGTATGTGGAATACTCGACCGAGTACAGGGTACTCGGCCGAGTATACTCTATACTCGGCCGAGTATCCGGTCTGATGGGTGTTATTTTCGTGGTTTGATTTAGAGATGATTAGAGTTATATAAAACGTGTTAATCAGTTTCTAATTACATTTTTACAAAACCTAAACACTCAACGACGCTCTAATCCTCTCCAAATCTCTCCCTGGTGTGTGTGATCTTTAGCAAGTTCCTTCATCCTTTGTTCTATCGTCGGTAAGTCCTTGTTTTTCCCTAATTCTTTGATTAATCTTTTAGGGTTTGGCCTGAATTGGGAATTGGAGAAAAGGGGTTTTGCATATGGTGATTGTTGTTTATGTGATTGTGTTAGGTGAGGAATTCGTAGAGAAGCCGTGCTAGATTGCTTGCGTGTATCTCTTGCAATTGTGCTAAGATAGGGTTCCCTACTCAGTTCCTGTTTAATTGATTTGAGATAATGTTGTATTGTGTACGATTGATTGTCTGCTGATCTTTGTGGGAGTTTTGGTGTTGGTGTTAGTGTGGTGTTGGTGTTATGATGATTGTGGTGGAGTCACTTGCGGGATTGGCTTCACACCCTAGTTCGCCCTCCATGGAACCCGCCACGGGAAGGGATGTACACATTAAGGGACAAGGATATCGCTCATTGATGAGCGGGGCTTAGGTGGGGATTGGCTGCGGTCCCCCACTGGCGGCGAGGATTACCTGTTGCGATGGGTAATCTGGCAGGGCTACACACTTCGGTGTGTTGTTGGTTAATGTGTGAGATCGGGAGACCGGAGGAGGTTGATGATCAGCTAATTGCCTTTTGTACTTGTCTTACTTTGATTATTCAGTAACTGACCCCGTGTTGTTTTATAAAATCTGTGGTGATCCATTCGGGGATGGTGAGCAGTTTCTGACAGGTGATGCAGTTCTTTATCTATGGGGAAGTTGTGGGAGTCATCACCCGAGTCTAGCTTCCGCCGTCAAGAGACTTAGTTTCACTTGTAGTTGTTAGACATTCACAGTTGTACTTTCGTTTTTGGTTTTTGAGAATATGTAATCGTCAAACTCAGCTGCACTTTAATAAATGTGTTTTAGATTGTTAACTTTGATATACTAGTCTAGGACAACCGAGATGGTAACCGTCTTTCATGCTAGGGTAGTCCTTGGTAAGGTACCCTGGTATGAGGGGGTATTACAAAGTAGTATCAGAGCGACGATTCTAGCACCTACAAACTAATGAACCCAATGAGCTTAGGGAGTCTAAATAAAATGAACCCGGGGAGAGTTGTTTGGAGCTACCGCAAAGACTTGGGAGACGTCCCGAAATCGCATTAAGGCCATTACGATCTCAAGCCGGTCACATGGGGGAATTGTTATGTGTCGAGTCATGTGTGTTTAGTACTTGTGGCATGAATCTTATGCATGGTTGAATGAAATGATGAAGGAAGTGGAACATGATAGTAGTTGAAAGACGTATCAAAATTTGTTGATGTTGAACTTTGAGCGTGGAATATGTTGGCATGTTAAGTGTTTATTATGTGGCTTTCAAAGGGTAGTGACATATCGTATGTATATATTGGTAGAAAAACATGTGTAGGGTATGTTTACGTATAGCAGTAGATCGTTTTTGGCATGACTCGGCCGAGCAGGGAAGGTACTCGACCGAGTAGAGGGTACTCGGCCGAGTAACCAAGCACTCGACCGAGTATTAGACCATACTCATACGAGTGGAGCATACTCGACCGAGTATCACCCATACTCGACCGAGTATCACCCATACTCGACCGAGTATGTTTTCTGCGTTTTTGACGTTTGCTTCTGGAGTGGAAAACTCGACCGAGTATTAGTAGTACTCGACCGAGTAGTCCATACTCGACCGAGTATTATGTTATACTCGGTCGAGTGCTTCTTTGGCAGAGGGTCATTTATATTTTGAGTCGTAGGCTTTGTGCGTACGTTTCCTTGCTTCTTATCAGCTCAAAATGCTGCCAAAGAGGTCAGCCGCCTATATCCAAGCAACTGAGATGTCCACGGATGAGGTAGCTCGTATGATCGAGCAGCAGGATGCACTCCTTGAAGCTCTTAAGAATGTGGGTAAGGGGGCTGAGAAACCGGTGGATGCTACCCACCTTAGCACTATCATCGCTCGCTTCAACCCATCAACTTATGAGGGCGTCGGGGAACCCAAGCTGCTTGATAACTAGCACCGTGAGATGGAGAGTCTCCTTGAAGTGGGGAAGTGTCCGCCCGAGTTATCTGTTGAGCAGGTAGTGTACTACCTGAGAGGTGAGGCTGCATTGTGGTGGCAGAATGTCAAAGAAGATGCCAGAGCTTACTACAAGGATGAGGGGCTTGGAGCTATATCGTGGTCGGGTTTGAAGAGCGTTATGAGGGAACAGTTTATGCCGGAACATATCCGTCACAAGATGAGATCCGAGTTCGATTCCTTTACCATGACTGAGGACATGACAGCCATAGAGTTCTATCACCGCTTCCTTGAGTTATCTCGTTATGCGGAGGACATGCAGTTAGGGCAAAAGGGTTTGGCTCTTCATTTTGAGAGAGGGTTGGCACCCAAGATCATGAACCGGTTACCAGCTGGGGTTATCACCGATCTGAACGATGTATACTTATGGGCTGGACAAGCAGAGAGGTTGGTGAATCTATCCAAGGAAGCTATGGAGAGAACCGCTACCGAGAAGAGGAAAGCAAAGAGTGGGAGTAGCAACCAGTCGGGTCACAAGAAGGGCAACTTTGGTCACTAAAGGGCTTTTTCAGGAGGAGCTGTGTTCTCTGGAGGGTCGCGAGCATGGGGTAGGGGTGGTGGACTGTACTAGTGCTCGAGCTGGAGGAGCCTCAAGGGCTTATCAGGGAATTTTCTCACAGAGTCCGAGTCAAAGTTTTGCTAGCAACAGGCCATCTGGGTCGTGGGGTAACCGTGGAGGGCAGAACAACAATGGCGGCTTCAACCGCAACAGTGGAGGATCTTCTCAGCACCCGAACAATAGTGTGACTCAAAATTCGGCAGCTAAGCCGAGTTCTTCTGACACCTCGGTCCGGGGTGGAGGTCAGAAAAGCAGCGGGAAGCTCTTCATCATGGGCAAGCAGGAAGCTGAGAACGACGCTCATGTGGTTACTGATACCTTTCTTGTTCACGATACACCATCTTTTGTTTTATTTGACTCTGGGGCAACACACTCTTTTGTGTCTAGAGGCCATGCTTTGTCTATGGGTTTGGGGGAGTTTGAGCTTGTAAAGGATGACGTGTTTATACCTTCTGGGGAGTCGGTGTCATGTGTCAAGTTGTATAGGGATGTGTCCATGTTGGTTGGAGGGGTAGACTTACCGGTCAACTTGATAGAGTTTCCTATGGATGGGTTTGAGGTCATCGTCGGGATGGATTGGTTGGGTAAGTTTGATGCCAAGATAGATTGTCGACAAAATAAAGTGACTTTAAAGGGTCCTAAGGGTATACGGGTGTCTTATAAGGGGTTTGTTGTGAGGCCTAAGTGTAAGTTCATCGCGGTAATGACTTTAAAGTCATGTTTGAGGAAAAAGTGTCCCTGGATTCTTTGCCAAGTGAGAGATCAACGCGTGAAATAGCTGACAGCTTCAAATATACATGTGGTGGAAGAGTTTAGTGATGTCTTTCCAGAAGACATACCGAGGTTACCACCGAAAAGAGATATCGACTTCAATGTGGAGCTTAAACCGGGAACTGGTCCTATATCTAAAGTACCATACTGTATGACACCTAAAGAACTGGAAGAGTTGAAGAAACAGTTACATGAGCTGTTAGACAAGGGGTACATCCGGCCTAGTGTGTCACCATGGGGAGCACCAGTGCTATTTGTGAAGAAGAAATATGGGAGCATGAGGCTATGCATCGACTATAGGGAGCTGAACCGTGTCATGGTGAAGAACAAGTATCCTTTGCCTAGGATTGATGATCTGTTTGACCAGCTGAGTGGTGCAGGGGTGTTCTCTAAGATCGATCTGAGGTCAGGTTATCACCAGTTGAGGATAGCAGATGAGGATATTCCCAAAACGGCTTTTCGGTCCCGTTATGGTCACTATGAGTATGTGGTGATGCCTTTTGGTTTGACAAATGCACCAGCAGCATTCATGGATCTGATGAACCGGATTTTTAGACCGTTCTTGGACAGGTTTATGGTTGTCTTCATTGATGACATCTTAGTCTATTCTAACACTAAGGAAGAACATGAGGAGCACTTGAGATTAGTTTTGTAGACCTTGCGAGACAATCAACTTTATGCCAAGCTATCCAAGTGTGAGTTCTGGTTAGAGGAGGTGGCTTTTCTGGGTTATGTGATATCCAAGAAGGGTGTGTCGGTGGATCCTAGCAAGATCGAGGCAGTGACCAAGTGGGAATCACCGAAGAATGTTGCTGAGATTCAGAGTTTCTTGGGTCTAGCTGGTTACTACATGAGGTTCATGAAGGACTTTTTTATGATAGCACGACCTATGACCACCATGATGAGGAAAGAGACCAGATTTCGATGGAATGAGAGTTGTGAGACGGCGTTCCAGACCTTAAAGGAGCGTTTGACCACAGCTCCTATCATAACTTTACCAAAGGGTTGTGAGAACTTTGAAGTATATACCGATGCTTCAAAGAAGGGATTGGGTTGTGTTTTAATGCAGAATGGGAAGGTTATAGCTTATGCGTCGAGGCAGCTGAAGCCATATGAGGAGAACTACCCTACTCATGATTTGGAACTGGGTGCAGTTATCTTTGCTCTTAAGATTTGGAGGCACTACCTTTACGGGGGAACCTTAAAGGTGTTTTCAGATCATAAGAGTCTGAAATATATCTACACTCAGAGAGAGCTTAACATGCGACAGAGATGATGGATGGAGCTGATCGGGGACTATGACATTGAGATCATCAATCACGAGGGTAAGTCTAACGTTGTTGTAGATGCTTTGAGTAGGAAGTGTTGGAGTAAGTGTCCTCAACAATAGCGCGATCACATGTTTAAATTTCATGATAAGAATACGTAAGGGATGATTCAATTATATAGTCAACTTATCAACATTAATCGGTAATGATTGGCTAACTAGAGTTTGACATTATTGTCGTTTGACGATGGTGATCAGTTGATCCCTTAAGGTCACACCTATAGGAAAATTCCCTTAATAGATAAGTTGATTAATTGTATATCGATACAAGTTAATCAATTCCTTAAATTTGAAAAATTCATTTGTGAGTGAGAATAATTGTATCTTATTGTAATTTGATTAAATAAGATTTATTTTAGTAATTAAAAGATTTCATTACTAAAATTCATTATTGTTTGTGACACAATTAAATTAAGAATGATTGAATAATTATAATTGCAAAATGTAGTAAATTATATTTATATGACCCATTTTAATAATTGTAATCATGTATTACTAGTTAATTTGTCACAAGTAATTTATTTGTTGTAAAATAATATTTAAGGGGTTAAATATGCATTAAAATGACATGTGACTTATTATATGTCACATTTCACACAATGATACAATTGACAAAGTTGACAAAATAAAACGGACTCCGTTTTATAAATGGACCGAAAAATGGAGGGTTTATAGGATAGTGGACGTTTTATTTAATTGTAAAATAAAACACCATCATAACCTATTTGTAAGTAGCCTTACATCTAGTTTCTTGTGAAGAACAAAAGAAAAAGAAGAGGGCATGCATTGGTCTTCTCTTGGCCCTCCAAAACCGGCACCCTCCCTATATAATAAGGGTTTGCCTCTTATTTTTATTCATTCATTCTTACAATATTTGATTGTGTGGTTTTCTTTCTCATCTTTCTAAAAATAGTTTTAGAATATCTAAATATTGTTCAATCACTTTCTAATATCACATAATATTGCTAGTGTAGTAATATATATATTATTAGAATCATTTTAAGGGTAACTAGTATATTAATCTAGTTAATTAATATATTAGTTTTAAGGGAAAGTCTTGGGTGCAATTTTTAAGGAGTATCTCTATACTTGAGGTTGTTGGATCATCCATAATATTTAAGCTCAAGAACAAATAAGGAAGGTGTCCCTATTTGTGCCCATTATTTCGAACCAACAACAATGTAAGAACCATTGTTTTCTTCTTTTATCTCTACTACAGTTATGCATGCACTAGATCTTAAGAACTCATATTAAAATGTTAATTAGTTCACCATTAAAAAAGTCTAATAATAGGTATATGAACATAATAATTGGTATCAGAGCATAGGATGTTGCATGCATAATCGATTTATAGTTTTTTCGAGTTATAAGTAACTTAATTAAAACTAAAAATTTGTGATTTATTAGATAATGTCACGAAATCTTATTGCATGTTATATATTCCGGTCCTAAAATATAGTTAGGTCATTTTGATGATTTATGGTATTTTATTGCTCATTTTAATGATTTTTAGTGATTTTATTACATTTTAATGGGTAAAATGGTATTTAAAATGCTAAAAATAGTTAGACTTAGTTTATGACCTTTAAATTTTTATATGACCTCACATACATATTTTACTTATTGTATGTAAAATTTCGTATAAATTTGATTTATTTTGCATGACTTATGATTTGTATGAAATAAAAATGAAATAAATGGACGTAAAATGGTTAAAAATAGTTAGACTTCGAAACAGGCTATGAAATTTTAATGTGTTGTCACATGCACTTTTTACTCACTGTGTGTAAAATTTAAGATGAACTTGTTTCATTATGCATGATTTATGAATTTTTAGTACAAAAATGACATAAATAGTGACTATTTTAGCAAAAATAGCTAAAACAAATTACATGGCATGAGAAAATCATTTTAGGTTGCATTTATATCCCACTTATCATATCTAAAGTTGTAAAATTAATTAGATTAATTTTTTGTATGCTTTAGATGTTTTATTTGATAAAACCGATAAATCGCAACCACATTTTCTCGAAATAAATTCGAAAATTTTAAACCATAATTTTTGACATTATGAGTGTCATGGATATATTCGAGAATGTTCAAAAATTTATAATTCAAAATTTGAAATTATTGTAATTTAATTTGGATTTATTTAATAAAAGTTGTGATTTTAGGGTCAAAAATGAGCATAAAAATTATATCAAGTTGAATTATTGTCAAAAATTGATTAATGACTAATTTTTTAGTCTTAAGAAGGCTTCAATAATTAACTTGGACTAAAATTAGATTTTAGTATTATTTAGCGATTTTAATAAGTTAAAAATCGTGAATTTCCATAAAACCGAGTTATATGAATGATATAAGTTAAATAGGGCGATTTGGCACATAAAATTGGCATGTTAGATACATATTATAATGCTGAATTTTTCATTGATGAATGTCATATTTAATTTATGTATTTTTGAATTATGTAATTTATCTTAGTATGGCCTTAGTTTTTAATCGATATTACCCGTAATGTAAGGGGATATTGATTCGGTTGTAATTTAATGTGATCTCGTATCACTTTTACTTTTACTAGTTTTTCATATTACAAATGTATAATAGGAATAGCTATGTATTTTATTATTATTTGTAATCCCGGAGTTCCTTCAAGACGGTGCCATTCGGAAAGGCGTTTCGACAAAGACGGTGTTCTTGGGAGGCGTGCCACTTGAAGATTCAAGGGACCAAAGGAGTTGGTTTCTGAATTTGTAATAGATTATTTGATTTTCTATTTTAGGAAGGCCATACTAGGAATTTTATTGTTTGCTTTGCATTTCTTTTAATATGTTGCATGCATAGCCAAATCGTCATAAACTAAACATGCATATTATATCGAGTATTCGACCGTGTCAATTATAATTATCGTTAGTTCGAAAATTTAGTTCAGTTAAATTTGATAGATAATAAATTGACTCGTCCTCTCACGTTATTAAAAATTGAGACTTAGCCTTACCAAATAGTAGGAACCCATGAATCCAATTTCATTAGGGGTACAATACGGTATTGAAATATTATGCCGGGGTGCTTTCTTTGACGTTGGGTAAGGGGGGTAATAAATAGTTATTACACTTCGAAATTCGGTTGATCTCAATGAAAGTATTAGAGGGACCGTTGTCCGGGCTAAAGATGAACTTAACGTAAATTCATCGACCGAGAGTTCTAATTGTAGAATCGGTTAAAAGGGTTAACCCACCAAGATTATATTAGCAAGAGGTGTAAAGGGCCCGTAGGCTCACATCCAAGATTTAATATAAATTTTGGGTCTTGGAATCGTTTATATAATTGGGTGGAGGGCATTCTATAAATGCTAAAGCATACTTAAATGTTTTATATATTACGATGAATGATGTTTTTACCACTATTTCGTTGTTTAATTTGTTCTATATCTTTGCTCCTAGACATATACGATGTCATTTCGATTTTAACTTATGTCTCCATTAAACCACTATAGCTAAAGACAAATAGAGTCAATTGAACCATTTAAATAAGGCATGGACTAGCTCCCTAGGAATTGTTCTATTCCATAGAACTCCATAGGAATTGTCCTATGTCATATAAGATTAGCATCTTAAACTCCTAACATACCTATGTATTATTTCTTGTGAAGAAATATGACTAGAGGTAATGATTAAGTCAAAATATGTTTTGATAATATCTTTTATGCATCAACGGTTCAAAAGTCTTATTACTCAACCTAAACACTTGTCATCAAGCACTTAAGTTGTTAAGAACATGACAATGTCAAATTGGTAAATTAATTTGTTAGAAATTTTGATTGACCAAATACCACAATAGAGTTCATCCTTGCGAAGGATTAACTAGAATTTTATATGAAGATAAGTCTTCATCAAGTAGTCTTCACAATAGACTACCAGCTGAGGCGATGATCACTTGGCCACTGCAGCCCTCAAAGGGGGTGGCTTACATGGTCCATGTGGTAGTGCGGGAATGCATGGACCCGGAGGGATTCAACCCCTCGTCATCAAAAAGAAAACAAAAAAAAAAACAAGTAGAAATTCTTGAAGTGAGTGGGAGCAATAAGAAGTAAGTACCTATCTTAATTGTTAAGGATAGAACTGGGCTCAAAAAGAGAAAGTGTTAGACACAAAAATAGATACAAACCCCAAATATTTAAATATCAAGAAAGTTGGTTGTGTGACCCCAACATATTCCTTCTTGAATATCTGTGACATTGACACTGCATTCTTGCCAAATTACCACATCATGAGTATTTGATACAAATTTGTGGATTTCATCATAATATTTGGCATTATCGTATGACGACTGGCAAGAATAAGTTTAGAAATTTGCATGAATGGAACTAGGGTAGTTGCCATTTCATCCATGAACGTATGAATGATGTAGTGTACTCATTTTAGTTTTGTATTTAGAAATGTACCTCGATAATTGTTATGATGTACACTAAGTCTAAATAAGAATATAATTCAAGCTTTTGTATAAAACGCAAAGGGTTTCTCTATTATGTAATTAAAACAATCGTTGTGCTCTTACATACCACAATTAAGTTTATGGTGTGACCATACAAATCAAGGTAATTATATTCAAACTAAAAATAAATGTCATATATACAAGACTCAAGTTGGTGACCCCAATCATTTCTCATTTCACGATTGAAAATCGCATTTAAAAACTAGTTTTGACTAGTGTCCTAAACCATTTGATTGGAAATCTCTTGGTGTGTGCGAATCTTATATTCAAAGCAAGATAATTCATGATTTTTCCTTGAAAAGGATTATGAATAGAGCAAGATATTCGCCCTATTTACACCTTGAAGTGTATGGTCGAATAAAATTTCAATCAGAGAAGGTTATTACTTCTTCATCTCTTTTACCAACGAACTAGCTAGGTAGATACTTGGTATCCACTTAATGAGGTAAGAAGAGAAATTCTTTGAATAAGTTCAATGAATGTTTAAAAAGTATCAAAACTTAGAGATTATAAAACCAAAGTATTAGTACTTTGTTCATAGGGAACAATAAAGTGAAGACTTTTATTTGCACCAAAAGGAGTGTGATATGATATCACAAGTTCACCTTCATAAGCACATAATATTAAATAAGGTGTGTTAGAAAGTGACAAATAATCCTATACGATATGATTGAATCTTTACTATAAAGTTGGAAGTAGTTTCTATTACAATTTGTCTAGTATTTATTTATTCCACTAAACCAAACATAGTTAAAGTAATCAAGTACGATTCATATATGATATGATTAGGCATAATACCTAAGTTGTAGCTTATTTCGAAAGAAAGCATGTGGCTTTCTAACCCAACTATCACGAGAACAACAAGTTTGTGGCTCGGTATGCTGTCTATTAAAGAAAAGAGGATTATTTCTTAAAGACAGAGTGGGAGAAAATGTTCAAGAGCCACAAACTGAAAATAAGACGTAGGAAGATGTTCCTTCTTGGACAAAATCAGTAATATTTCTTCGAAATCAAAGTGGACAGGAGTCATGTTATTTTTGAAAGTAACAAACCTGTAACTTATTAAGATGCTTTATCTAGTTTCAACTCCACAAAAGTTCGAGATGAGCATAAACATGAAAATGTTTATTTAGCTTGGTTGGTTGGTGGCAAAGGGTTTTGCACGCAGCAACAACGCTTCATTAAAATTCAGATTTTATAGTTGGATTTAAAAATCATCTTGTATGAGTTTTTTAAAATCGCAACTATCCTAAGGTAGGATGAAAACTTAAGAAGTCTTAAGTAGAAGTAAAGGAGTTGAATTGTATGTTTTGATCATGTGATAAAATTTTCTCGAATTATCGAGTAGTTCTGTTTATACATGGAGTTTAGTGGGAGTAATATGGTGTTACTAGTCTTATGTGTAAGGGACATATTGATCATTGTGAATGATGGAAGACTTAGGAGAAGGAGAATACATCTATAAGGTTTCCAGACCTACCATTCTTAAACTTCGTATACTTGGAGTATGACGAGAAGTAATGAATCGAATCTTTGAGAGAAGTCTCTATATAGCCACATAGTTCATTAGTTAGTACTCATGAAGCACTAAAGAGATGAAGCTAAAGTGATTTAAAATGATATGGATTTATGTGCAAGGTGTTACACGATAACCATATTCTAATCACACAAAGATGGTTAGAGAACAAAGATGGTTAGAGAACCATCTTGGCTATATTTTAAGGAGGATGTCTGCTAGAAACGTCCTAGGCAGTTGAACAATGAGATATACACAACGGAAATTGAGTACACTTACAATAATGGGATAGGCAAGAAGGAAGGGATCATATAAGGAGTCGGTTTTATGAATTGGAGGAACTATGGTAGTTCGTTCCAATAGCCAAAAGTCCTATCCCTACACACTGTGGGGACAATAGGAGTTATTTAAGGTAAGAGAGCCTATATCTAGATTGGATCTAGACACGTACTCAAAAGGTTTTTATAATAAAGATTATACATAACAATGGGAAATAGTATAATGTAAGGTTAGGAAGAGTGAAAGGTGTTGCTGAGACTTACTAACCAAAGGCCTTTTCAATGGCTTAACATGATAAGTCATGTCATTTTAATTGAGTTGAAATATGCAATTATATACAAAATGGAATATGGATTATAGATTATGTAGTAATTGATATTGTATCAATTTTACATTTGTGATAATGCATTCATCATTTGAGTTTTATTAAAAACTCTTTTATTGCTTTGTTATATCCAAATAGGTTGTATGGACAACGTTGAACCCTATTAAAGTGAACTGGATTAACATAGTATTGGCCCCTAGTTGCTTATATGAGGTGACGTCTCGAAGTGACTAGAGTGTGATGCGATTGATGGCAAGTTCAAGTGTCATAGAGTCATATGGGATGCCTAGTCGATCACATAGGCAGACTGTATGAGATACTCTATCGGGCAGTGATCGCTTATAGAGTTCTGGAAGTTCATAAAGCCTGGTCGTGGCAAGAGCTAATACTATAGTGTTCTTATGAGTCAATTCTTTTGACTAGAGATTGTTCGTCCGAGTTGGCACAAGTTTCTGATTGGCTTTGATTTATACTCTACGACTGTCGTAACTAATGTCAAATGAGTATATTTTAGGTCGTGATGAACAGTGGCTATATGAAGGGAATAGTGCGATAGGAATTGTCCACCCCCTTGTCAGGGTTGTTTAAAATCTCAGGGCCACTCGAGGAGTAGTGAACTGAAAATGCATGGCCACGCTTGGAAGGTATCTACGGTAGATAATTCCGGTCAGACAGTTACACTCCAGATCGAGGAAACCACTCAAGATATGATCAAATGCAAGTACGACCTGCAAGACACCTTGCATTGAGTGGGAGATTGTAATAGGACAAGATAATTGGTGACGCACACATGTCTCGGACAAGTGGGATATTGTTGGAGTAAGTGTCCTCAACAATATTGCAATCACATGTTTAAATCTCATGATAAGAATACGTAAGGGATGATTCAATTATATAGTCAACTGATCAACATTAACCGGTAATGATTGGCTAATTAGAGTTTGACATTACTGTCGTTTGACGATGGTGATCAGTTGATCCCTTAAGGTCACACCTATAGGACAATTCCTTTAATAGAAAAGTTGATTAATTGTATATCGATACAAGTTAATCAATTCCTTAAATTTGAACAATTCATTTGTGAGTGAGAATAATTGTATCTTATTGTAATTTGATTAAATAAGATTTATTTTAGTAATTAAAAGATTTCATTATTAAAATTTATTATTGTTTGTGAAACAATTAAATTAAGAATGATTGAATAATTATAATTGCAAAATATTGTAAATTATATTTATATGACCCATTTTAATAATTGTAATCATGCATTACTAGTTAATTTGTCACAAGTAATTTATTTGTTGTAAAATGATATTTAAGGGGTTAAATATGCATTAAAATGACATGTGACTTATTATATGTCACATTTCACACAATGATACTGTGGACATGGGCCGCATCTCGGTCTGTGGATTTGGGGGTCCATCTACCGGTCCGTAGTCACGAGCCACCTGCACGCCAGGCCAATCTGTGGACATGCAGCGGTCTCTTGAAAGCCACGCTCGGCGGCGTAAAAATGCTTTCGACCGGATCGCTTTTAGATCGGTCGGTATCGTCTCAGCAAGGGCCGCGAAACGATGTAGAGATGTTCGGAGTCGCCACCAAGCATTTGTGGGATGCTTGGAACCCGTTCGAATCCACTTTATACCTAGGTCAATCAAGGCAAAAAGCGGTGTTTGACATAGGTACTAAAGATAAGGACTCGTCCGCCTTTTAGCATTCTATGCCTAAAATGACTCTCGTGCGCCCTGGATAAGGCCTTCCACTAACCAAAGGTTCTGAGTAAGGGGTGAGGGTACGTATTGGGAAGCCCTTTAATCGGACACCCAATCCCGCCCACGTTAGCGGCCTCTACTGCTCGATCGTGGTTGTTTAAGTGCAAAAGTTGATAGAACGGTGTAAATGCATGAATGTGCATCCAAAAGTTTAACCTAACATGTGAGCTTTCTAAGTCGGTTTGTTAATCCAAATATCAAGTATAAGATGTCAAAGTTGGATTTAGATTGGTTTGCATGTGAAAACGGAAATTAAACATCCATTTACTTAATTCGGGTTATGATGCTTAACACGATCCATTTATTTGAAAAAGGATGTCAAATGACAAAGTGTAAAAACGTAAGCTTGTCAATCTGATCCGTCATGTATTCGAATTAACCGTAATCGGGATCGTCCTAGACAAGTGCTAAAAACGAGGCAGAACAGCGCCAGACAGCCCCATTGGGGCGCGAGCCTATTGGCGAGGGAAGGGGCTCTGCCCTGGTTTTGAAATGTGAAAACAGGCGGTCCCTTGGGGCGCGAGCCATGAGCCGACCCAAGGGGGCGTCTCCTGGTTTTTGAAAAGGTTGTTTAAAACCGTATTTATAATGAAAGATTTGCAAATATGATTTCCATGACTCGGAATAATTACTATTATGTTAGTAATATTCATTGTCGGATTTGCATGTTTGAAAAGCATGATAAAATGTGTAAAAGGAAAATGTTTGATTTGAACTAATTATGTTAAGTTCAATTATTTGTAATTAGTCAAGTTTGTCATCGTACTCGGATTAAACCGACATGGTATAAAGAACCAAGGATGATTATGAATTATGACTAATATATTTACAAATGTAAACAAATGAGAAAAATGGTAAATAAAATGAAAGGGTGTTAAAATATCCATTAAAATGTAATTAACCAATAATATCATCGAGTCACGGAATAAACCGTCATGGTATAAAGAACCAAGGATGATTTTTGTAATGGTCAAAATATGTTTATCATAAAAATGAATTAAAACATTTGAAATGGTAAAAACCGTAAAAGGAAAGAAGTAAGAATAAAAGAAAGTGTTGAAGGAAAGACGAACTCAAACACGTATGAGTCTGACCCGAGACCCACAAGAGGCGCGAGCTCCCTTGCATAGCAAGGAGCTTCTGTCTCAGGCCAAAACTCGGTTTTGGCTCGTCTAACCTATATTTGAATCGTGTTATGCATTGTTCATGCTTATAGACTCATAAAAACAGTAAATACATGAAATAAAGGAGTTGTTTACACCCTCAAACTTACGTGTATTGATGTTTGCGAAGTAGACGACTTTAGAGACGGTTTTCTCGTTGTGACTAATCGCGATCAAAGAAGTTTAAAAAGAGTGCCTTAAAAAAGGATTTGGTTTTGAAAATATGTTAATTAAAACATGTTGATTAATGTTGAGTTGGTCTAATGGGTCGGTCGAATGCACGACGACGGTACCAAACAATATGTGTAAGGCTTGTGTTTACGATCGGTAGGTCATAAACACGTGTCGATTTTGTGACTTAGGAAGTCGAGTATAGAAGTTTAAGGGAGATGTGAGGGGGCGGACGCTCGCGTGAAGATTATGGTGTGTGATGATGGGTATTTATAGAGAAATATGGGATGGTAGGTCGGTCGATTTTGCTTGGAGGCTAAGGAGACACCCCATTGAGGCGCGAGCACCCCGTGACTCAATAGGGGGTACTGTCCCTTTTAATTTGGACGTGGCCTATTCTCCATCTATTGTTTGGTTGGTTTGATATGTGGTATTCATATAAGATGTCATGTAACAATATGGGCATCTAATAAGATGATTTTGGGTGTTACTTGAGGTAGGTGTTTTGTGTGCTTGACTCGGGTTTGACCTGTGTGAGTCGGGATTTGAATTTTGAGTCGGTTTTTGGCTCGGTGTCGGTTTTGACTCTAATTAGGGTCATTTTAATGGAAATGACATGATGAAAACATTCATGGCATTATTTTCGACATTCGAGATTTGGTTTGACTTGGTTTGACTCAGGTTGACTCGAGTTGTGGGTTTCTGAGTCGGTTTTGGGTCCGAAGACGGTTTTGACTCTAATTAGGGTCATTTTAATGGAAATGATATGATGAAAACATTCATAGCATTATTTTTTACATTCGAGATTTGGGTTGACTCAGGTTGACTCGAGTTGCGGGTTTCTGAGTCGGGTTTGGGTCCAAAGACGGTTTTAACTCTAAATAGTGTTATTTTAATGCAAATGAAGTTAGAAAACTTTTGAAATCATTTTTCATATCCGAGTAGTGCATTAAACTGTCTCATGTATAGCCAATACACGCACGCATATCAAAAACACGTTATAGTCCGATCATCATCGGGTGGTTTTTTGAAGGTGCAGATACTGGGTATCTACAGAGCCCCCACTTTGACTGAGGCTTGGACAGGGCGAAAGTCAAAGTATGAGCTCCAGGTCAATCGAAGATTACAACCTGAAGACCATTGTGACGTCGAGGAGACTCAAAAGGGTTTGAGCCAAGGACCTGCCGTCGGGAAGGGCGACGTCAAGGCGACTCGGGGATTCGAGTCAAGGACCTACCGTCGGGAACATTTTAGAGTCTGCCGACTTCCGATTCGGGTCGTTTAAAGTCCATTAGACTACGTATAAAGGCTCGCCAGCCATAAGAAGGAATCATACCTGAGGCATCTTCGGGATACGTCCTTCAATCATTTGCGCGCAAAGGCTCGCCAGCCGGTGATGAAGGTGGTGCGTTTTGAGGCTCGCTAGCCATAGGAGGGAGTCATACATGAGGCATCTTCGGGATATGTCGTTGAGTCGTATCTTGTGTGCGTGTAAAGGCTCGCCGGTTGTGATAAGGAGTCGTACCCGAGGTATATTCGGGATACGTCCTTGAGTCGTATCTTGTGTGCGTGCAAAGGCTCGTCAACTGTGATAAGGAGTCGTACCCGAGGCATCTTCGGGATACGTCCTTGAGTTATACCTTGTTTGCGGACAAAGGCTCGCCCGCTTGTGAAAAGGAGTCGTACCCGAGGCATCTTTGGGATACGTCCTTGAGTTGTATCTTGTTTGCGGACAAAGGCTCGCCAGCCATGGTGGTCGAAAGATCGACTGTGGGAAATAGCATGTGTGACATCCATTTGAAAATCGACACTCGCTGGGGAGTTAGAAACTTCTCAGGACTCGCCGGGGATATGAGTTAATGCTCGCTGGGAGGTAGTGTATGCCATGTAATCGACGGGGTTAAAGCCCTTGGACTTGATGGGTCCCCGTTTGTTGGGAAGAACCCAGTACTCAATTGGAGTGAGTTTGTCTTCTCAAGATTATCTGCATGGTTAGTGACCACACAAATCCGCAGTCGCATAGACAAGCACGTTAAATGCAAGCATATAAGCACGTACGCACATAAGCATGTGAGAATTTAGCAAAAAAGCAACTAGCATGTAAGCACATAAGCACGTAAGCACATAAGCATGTGAGCAGTTAGCATATAAGCAACTAGCACGTAATATCCCACGGGAGGGGAGATAGAAATTTTGAATGTTGTGAAGCTTAAAGGCGAGTCTTGTTACTCGTAGATCTGTGATTTAATAGATTGGAGACACGTGGCCGTTGGGACACGGACTCACACAGTCGTGAACGTGATGCTAACTCAGTATTGACACGACACGGGGGTAACTCTGACAGACTTTGCACATGTAAGTGCAACTCCTAGCCAAGAAAGGGTGTCAACGCGCATCAGATCATCGGAGTAGAAGATCCGCTCGGTTGGGGAATAAGAATTGATTATCTTCGCCAGACACCTTTGCCTCTGTTTGCTTGTTTGAGATCCCTCCTTGAGGCATGATGATTCGGAAAGCGGAACCAAGACCTTGTCATCGTCCGAACCGAGCACTAGGCTAAAGGTGGTTTATTTTAGACTGTAGTCGACACTCAAAAGATGTTTGAGGATAAAGGACGGGTGACGTCTCGAAAGAGAAGCCCCCAGAGTGAAAAGGTGAGAATTTGACAAAACAAGGAATGGGCGACATCTTAAAGAAGAAGCCCCCCAGTAAAGAGGTATAAGATTAATATTTGCAGCTGGGTGGGCTACTTTTGAGGATTGATGTTGATGGTTGAGATTGAAAGGGATATGCGGGTGTGTCCTTGTTGGGGGACTGCCTACATATTCGCGTGTTTGCGAAATCAAACCAGATCGTAGTTCTGAGCTGGTTATTGAGGATTGAAAATTGGAAATGTTGTGAAAGGAGTATGCGGTTGTGCCCTTGTAATAGGACTGCCTACGTATTCGCGTGCTTGCGAAATCAAACCAGATCGTAGTTCTGAGCTGGTTATTGAGGATTGAAAATTGGAAATATTGTGAAAGGAGTATGCGGTTGTGCCCTTGTAATAGGACTGCCTACGTATTCGCGTGTTTGCAAAATCAAACCAGATCGTAGTTCTGAGTGTGTGTGCAATGAGTTGCAAATTGAAGGTTTGAAAATTGAATGTGTATGGGGGTGTGGTTGTGTCCTCGTAATAGGACTGCCTACATATTCGCGTGTTTGCAAAATCAAACCAGATCATAGTTCTGAAGTGTGTGCCTAAACGAAAAGTTAGGACCTTAAAGTGATTTTGAGGTGTATGGTTGTGTCCATGAAGGACTGCCTACGTATACACGTGAAGTGAAATCAAACCAGATCGTAGTTCAGAACTGTGTGTGCCTAAGCGAGTTGTTAGGACCTTAAAGTGTGTGGGTCACGACGGTAAAAGCCGTTTGGTGACTCGAAAAATTGATTTGAGATAACTCCTCCTTGATCATGAATCGAAGAGGTGTAATTTGTGAAAATGTTCCTTATCATGTGAGCACACTAAAAAGTGGACCCTAAGGGTAGATTGGGTATGTCCCGTTCTCGGTAGCAAAGCATTCGAGGACTCCGTATCTGGGTCAGGGTGAAAATGGCTTCAACATTAGGGAATGTGGAGCTTTGTAATAATAGGTTTGTTTGACAGATAAAAATCTGGGGTTGAGCGTCACGACGGAAAATTCCGTTTGGTGACTTGAAGGTTGATTGGAGATAAATACCTCTTGATCGTGAATCGAAGAGGTGTAACTTGTGAAAAAGTTCCTTATCATTTGAGCACACTAAAAAGTGGACTCTAAGGGTAGAATAGGTATGTCCCGTTCTCGATAGCAAAGCATTCGAGGACTCCGTGGGGTTTGTGGTGAAAAATGGCTTCAACATTAGGGAATGTGGAGCTTGGTAATAATGGGTTTGCTTAACAGATAAAAATCTGGAGCAAGAATTTTGTGGTGTTTAGGCCGAAGGGTAACGTCTTGTAGTGTGGTGCGGAATAGGGTCTCCGACTTGATGTGGCCTGAGCACGAAATGGTTTGTAAATAATATGGGATCAGATTTCCATGTCTGGACCTTAAAGGTTAAGGTGTGATATTACAAGCATGAGGGGAATCCTCAGAAGCCTAGATAGTTCTCCTTATAACAGTCTTTAGAAGAATTTAAGGGTGAAGCGATATTGGTTTTAATCTTGAGGGAAATCCCCAGGATCCTAGATAGGTCTCCCTGTAAGAGTCTCTAGAAGGACTTAGGGGTGAAGCAGTTTTGATCGAGGTTTTAGTGTTTGGTGTTTTGGACTTGTGGGTCCGGGAGTTGATGTGTTGGACTCGTTGGTCCCGGGCTTTGGACTTGTTGGTCCTGGACTTGGTGTTTTGGACTCATGGGTCCTGGGCTTTGGACTTGTTGGTCCTGGACTTGGTGTTTTGGACTTATGGGTCCCGGGCTTTGGACTTATTTGTCCTGGACTTGGTGTTTTGGACTCATGGGTCTCGGGTTTTGGACTTATTTGTCCTGGACTTGGTGTTTTGGACTCATGGGTCCTGGGCTTTGGACTTGTTGGTCCTGGACTTTGTATTTGGGTGTTGGACTCATGGGTCCTGGACTTTGGACTTGTTGGTCCTGGATTTTTGATGTTGGCGTCGGACTTGTTGGTCCGAAGTTTGAAAAGTGAAATTGTGGGAAAATAACAAATTTGAATTTCGCTATTTCATTTTTTAGAAAAGTGACGGTTTTGAATTTCCTCAGTTGAAATTGTCGGAAAATAGTGAATTTGAATTTCACTATTTCGTTTTTTGATTTGAAGATAACGGGTTCTTAAATCCGTCGTTTGGAATTTGTGAAAGCAGGAATTTGAATTTCGCTATCTCATTTTTGTTTGAAAGGACGGTTTTTGATTCCGTCGTTTGGAATTTGTGAAAGTAGCGAATTTGAATTCGTTATCTCATTTTGTTTGAAAGGACGGTTTTTGATTCCGTCGTTTGGAATTTGTGAAAGTAGCGAATTTGAATTTCGCTATTTCATTTTTGTTTGAACGGACGGTTTTTGATTCTGTCGTTTGGAATTTGTGAGAGATAGCGAATTTGAATTTCACTATTCTTATTTTTTTCATTTGGCTTCAGCCTTGGCTTTTGATTTGGCTGTGAGCTTTGGCTTTTGAATTATTGGTTCTTTGCCGTCCTTCGTTCGAGGCAGGTAAAGGTGCAGACGGGGATGTACCCGTTGGTGAGAGGTTGAAATTTGGCGATGGGATGTTTTTTGTGGGGAATGGGCTTGCCTTCCGTTATTGAACATGAACAAGGAGATGTCCTGGTTTATTATCTAGGTTCGTCGTAGAATCCCTTTGATAAAAGCTCGTCCTAAATAGGGTGCTAGTGAAAGGTTTCTATTGCCAGACGTGGAAAAGGTAAAGAAAATGGACACGGAGTTTCGAGTCCTCTGCTTACTCGGTACGGAACGTCACTCGAGTGTACTCACATTGAATTGGAACATATTGTTCGTTTTAAATCAATTCTCGTTGTCAACGGGGAATGGTAAAGAGGAGAATATATGATAGCTGGAAATTGTGCTTTTATTTAGATAAATAAGATGTTAGCACAGACTCGATGAATACATGTGATTTATGGGGACAGCCCCCAGTTGTCACTTAGGAATAAAAAGAAAGACACTAGGATAGATATGAGAAAGCCTAAGACTCGGACTCGGACTCAGACTTAATCTAGATACGGACTCCTAATCATCATCTTCCTCCTTGAAGGTCTCCTTCGCAGCATCCGGCAGCTTGAATGCCTGGTCTTGAGCATTGACCCACTTGAGCACTTCACTCTCGTTGTTGGGGATGATATGAGGACAATAGTCGATGAGGCTTTTATCTCCTTGCAGAAAGAGATGTTCATTAGGGTTGTCTTCATCACTTGGTTGGCATAGGGATGAAGCTATCAGTTCCTGGTTGTTGATCATATCTTGAATAACATGTTTCAGCTTGAAGCATGTTTCAGTGTCATGACCTCTTCCTTGATGATATTGGCAATAGGAATTGCCGTCCCAGAAACGGCTTTTCTTGCATTCAGACGGGTCCGGAGTGGGCCCGATTGGTTGTAGCTTCCCTTCAGTCACAAGCTTTTGAAGAGTTGCGGTATAGGTCGTGTTTAGTTTGGTGAATGTCCTTTGGGAACGCTCAACCTTGTTGTTTGACTTTAGACATTCAGGAGGATTGTCCTGACTGAGAAGTGCAATTATGATTTTGTCAGCTTCAATCATATCTTGAATGGCATGCTTGAGTTTTAAACAGGTTTCGGTGTCATGACCCTTGCCTTGATGGTATTGGCAATAGGCATTACCATCCCAGAATCGGGCTCTTTTGTGTTCGGGTTTGTCCAGAGTCGGACCAATGGGTTGGAGCATTCCTTCTGAAGCACGTATCTCCAGAGCGGTGCCATATGTTATTCCCAGATATGTGAATACCCTTTGATGTTTTCCAATGGTTCCCACATTGGTGTTTTTTGGGGTGTTTTTGTTTTTGTCAATCCTGGGCGGAAGCAGGATTTGGTTGTTGTTAATGGGAAGTTTTGGGGATGTTGCTTGATATTTTGAAGGGTATTTTGGTGAGGTGATTTCTTTGTTGGTAGGTTCGTGGATGTGGGAACCATCGGTTGACTCCTCATTTTCAACGGTTGTTGGTTGGTGAACGGAGGGTTGGTTTCTTCCTTGATGGCCAGGTTCATTTTCGGTACTACCAAACCTCTTCTCCAAATTAGCTACCCGAGTGTTCAAATCATCGATAGCCACTTGCAGCTTTGAGAATATGTTGTTGATAGAGACGGAGAGCATCATTATACCGCTTTGTATGCCATCCTCATCAATTGCATGAATTTCCTCATCGTCAGGAGGACTGAGGTGAGAGCAGTCTAGGGAAGATTCCTGACTGTGTCCAATAGGGTTTTCTGGAGGGTTGTTTTTGTTGTTTGTTGAGGGGGGTAGTGGTAATTCTCCCTTTTCAATTATGTCAAGGATAACGCCTTTGAGGGGGAGACACATTTCAGTGTCATGTCCGCGGCCTTGGTGATATTGACAGAACCGTTTTTCGTCCCATCTTCGTCCTCGCTTGTTTGGTAGAGGGTATGGAGTTGGACCAAGTGGTCGAAGTTTTCCTTGGGAGATTAGCCTTTCCAAGGCTGTGGCATAAGGCATACCCAGATCAGGAAAGGACCGATGAGGTCGTCTGGTTTTAGTTTTGTCCATGGCAAGTAGCCGGCTTTCAAGGAGCTTAACCCTTTGCTCAATATCAGAACATGTAAAATTCCCGGTTATCATTTTGTCCTCAACTTGGGAGAGACGAGTGCTCAAGTTTTCCACGGTAGCTAGGAGTCGAAGGACCATGTCGTTGGTTTCAGCAGAAGTCATGGCGGATGAAGGTTGATCAGCTTCTTGAGTTTCTTGTCGATGATCGATGGCACCCAAGGTATTCCTATTTGACATAACGATAGGCGTTATAACTTGTCTTGGTAAGATATTGCACAAACAAAGGCAAGTGCGACACATATGTACAAAAGGCTGTTTTGTCGTGAAGACGCGACAGTGTGACTAGGTTATAAGTTCATTAAAGATCGTGAATGACCTCTTGTGTTTGAACTCTTGGTGCATGACATTGAACTTAGACTCAAGTGTCGACTTTGGCATAGTGATACCTAGACAGATGACTTCTGACTCAGTTTGGATGTGTGTTGATGGCGTGACGCCATTGGATGAGACATGTACACATGCTTGACCTTTGACTCGTAATGTAGGGGAAATGTGGGTTTAATACCCGAGAGGTTTTAGCTCAGCTAATGCCACTGGAAATACCTCGACAATTAGGCGACATGACCTAGACTACAAGGTAGGACTAACTTTGGCGAAGACTCGACGTTATCGAGACGACTTGACTTGAAATCGACTGGACTCTAATCGACTCGAGGCTGAATCAGAAAGGTGGACTGAAATTTTCAGAAATAGTAAATTTTCAAAAAGATTCATTTGTCGCTTTATGGACGGCTTCCGAAGAGTAGGGATCTCCGAAAGTCGACCAGTTGAAGAGTTGTCTTAAGTTTGTTTTCAAAAGACGGTTTGAGTTGAAATTACGGTGGCTCTGAAAACAAAGTGTTGTTTCCAAAGACGGTTTTTGAAATTCTGAATCACGGATTAGAAAATCGAGAATCGAATAATTTGGAATCGTCATCACAATGGCCATGGAAACGGTTAAGTTTGTTTTCAAAGGATTTAAAATTAGGTTGAAAATTTGGAAACGGTCAGATTTGTTTTCAAATAATTTGAAATTGGATTGAAATTTGAAAACGGTTAAATTGGTTTTCAAAGATTTTATTTTGATTTGAAATCTGAAAACGGTTAAATTTGTTTTCAAAGACTTGATTTTGAATTTGAAATTTGAAAACGGTTAAACTTGTTTTCAAAGATTTGAAATTGGGTTTGAAATTTGAAAACGGTTAGATTTGCCTTCAAAGATTGGATTTTGAATTGAAATTTGAAAACGGTTAAATTTGTTTTCAAAGGATTTGAAACTTGAAAACGGTTAGATTTGTTTTCAAACGATTTGATTTTTGATTGAAAATTGAAAGCGGTTAGATTGGCCTTCAAATGATTTGATTTTGAATTGGAATTTGAAAACGGTTAAATTTGTTTTCAAATGACTTGATTTTGAATGGAATTTGAAAATGGTTAAATTTGTTTTCAAATGATTTGATTTTGAATGGAATTTGAAAACGACTAAATTGGCGTTCAAATGATTTGATTTTTGATTGGAATTTGAAAGCGGTTAAATTGCCTTTCAAATGATTTGATTTTGAATGGAATTTGAAAACGACTAAATTGCCTTTCAAATGATTTGATTTTTGATTGCAATTTGAAAGCGGTTAAATTGGCTTTCAAATGACTTGATTTTGAATTGGAATTTGAAAACGGTTAAATTCTTTTTCAAATGACTTGATTTTGAATGAAATTTGAAAATGGTTAAATTCGTTTTCAAGATTTGAAATTGAAAGTCGTGAGGATTGAATTCGTCATTACGACGGGTTAGAAAACCGCTTTAACCTTTGAAAGGAGGCATGCAAATCGAAAATTATGAGAATTGAAATCTTCGTTACGACGGCTTAGAAAAGCCAAATTTGAATTTGAAACGAGATTTGAAATTCGGAAAGTTGCATGGGTTGAAATCGTCATTACGACGGTTTGAAAAACGTTTTTGTTTGAATACTGTTTTCGAATTTTGAAAATTCGAGGGTAGAATTCGTCGCTACGACGGCGTAAAAGAGCGTTTTGAGAATACGACGGTCGGCGAGAGACCGAGGTTTGAAACGGCCATTATGACGATGTAAAAGGGTACTTTGAAATGGTTTGTGAAAACCAAGGTTTGAAATCGTCATTACGACGGTATGAAGAGGTGCATTTGAAACGGTTGTAAAAACCGGGTTTTGAAAATCGTCATTACGACGGCCTAGAAAGGCGTGCAACGGTCGGCGAAAGACCGAGGTTTAAAATGGCCATTATAACGGCGCAAAAAGGCATTTTTGAAAGTTTGAAAATGACACGGAAGGACTTATGATCAATTAGCACATAAGCACTCACAGTTTCATTATATTATGCATAATGCTGACACGGGTTTTGGTTTAGAAGGGTGGGTTACACACCAAGCAATCAAACCCCGATTTGCGAGAGGGATACCAATCCAAACAAAATGTGTAACGAGGGTGCCCTAGCCTCGTGCTCGAAAGTGATGAAAGCTCTTTGACGAAACAGAAATGTGTAACGTCAACGGTATGCTTGACTCAATCGGGATTCAAAACGCGGGGATGAGAAAACTCACGCCGATGAGACGGGCCAATTGGTCGAAAAGGGTTAGGTTGTGGGCCTGGACAAGGAACCCGACTTATGACCATAATATCAATTAATGCACTTTAACCACGACCTCGTTCGAGTTTCACCTCCAACGTTCACAAAGACATAAGTGTCCTAGTTTTCCCCAGCAGAGTCGCCAAACTGTGGACATGGGCCGCGTCTCGGTCTGTGGATTTGGGGGTCCACCTACCGGTCCGTAGTCACGAGCCACCTGCACGCCAGGCCAATCTGTGGACATGCAGCGGTCTCTTGAAAGCCACGCTCGGCGGCGTAAAAATGCTTTCGACCGGATCGCTTTTAGATCGGTCGGTATCGTCTCGGCAAAGGCCGCGAAACGATGTAGAGATGTTTGGAGTCGCCACCAAGCATTTGTGGGATGCTTGGAACCCGTTCGAATCCACTTTATACCTAGGTCAATCAAGGCAAAAAGCGGTGTTTGACATAGGTACTAAAGATAAGGACTCGTCCCCCTTTTAGAATTCTATGCCTAAAATGACTCTCGTGCGCCCTGGATAAGGCCATCCACTAACCAAAGGTTCTGAGTAAGGGGTGAGGGTACGTATTGGGAAGCCCTTTAATCGGACACCCAATCCCGCCCGCGTTAGCGGCCTCTACTGATCGATCGTGGTTGTTTAAGTGCAAAAGTTGATAGAACGGTGTAAATGCATGAATGTGCATCCAAAAGTTTAACCTAACATGTGAGCTTTCTAAGTCGGTTTGTTAATCCAAATATCAAGTATAAGATGTCAAAGTTGGATTTAGATTGATTTGCATGTGAAAACGGAAATTAAACATCCATTTACCAAATTCGGGTTATGATGCTTAACACGATCCATTTATTTGAAAAAGGATGTCAAATGACAAAGTGTAAAAACGTAAGCTTGTCAATCTGATCCGTCATGTATTCGGAGTAACCGTAATCAGGATCGTCCTAGACAAGTGCTAAAAACGAGGCAGAACAGCGCCAGGCAGCCCCATTGGGGCGCGAGCCGATTGGCGATGGAAGGGGCTCTGCCCTGGTTTTGAAATGTGAAAACAGGCGGTCCCTTGGGGCGCGAGCCATGAGCCGACACAAGGGGGCGTCTCCTGGTTTTTGAAAAGGTTGTTTAAAACCGTATTTATAATGAAAGATTTGCAAATATGATTTCCATGACTCGGAATAATTACTATTATGTTAGTAATATTCATTTTCGGATTTGCATGTTTGAAAAGCATGATAAAATGTGTAAAAGGAAAATGTTTGATTTGAACTAATTATGTTAAGTTCAATTATTTGTAATTAGGCAAGTTTGTCATCGTACTCGGATTAAACCGACATGGTATAAAGAACCAAGGATGATTATGAATTATGACTAATATATTTACAAATGTAAACAAACGAGAAAAATGGTAAATAAAATGAAAGGGTGTTAAAATATCCATTAAAATGTAATTAACCAATAATATCATCGAGTCACGGAATAAACTGTCATGGTATAAAGAACCAAGGATGATTTTTGTAATGGTCAAAATATGTTTATCATAAAAATGAATTAAAACATTTGAAATGGTAAAAACCGTAAGAGGAAAGAAGTAAGAATAAAAGAAAGTGTTGAAGGAAAGACGAACTCAAACACGGATGAGTCTGACCCGAGACCCACAAGAGGTGCGAGCTCCCTTGCATAGCAAGGAGCTTCTGTCTCAGGCCAAAACTCGGTTTTGGCTCGTCTAACCTATATTTGAATCGTGTTATACATTGTTCATGCTTATAGACTCATAAAAACAGTAAATACATGAAATAAAGGAGTTGTTTACACTCTCAAACTTACGTGTATTGATGTTTGCGAAGTAGACGACTTTAGAGACGGTTTTCTCGTTGTGACTAATCGCGATCAAAGAAGTTTAAAAAGAGTGCCTTAAAAAAGGATTTGGTTTTGAAAATATGTTGAAAATATGTTAATTAAAACATGTTGATTAATGTTGAGTTGGTCGAATGGGTCGGTCGAATGCATGGCGACGGTACCAAACAATATGTGTAAGGCTTGTGTTTACGATCGGTAGGTCGTAAACACGTGTCGATTTTGTGACTTAGGAAGTCGAGTATAGAAGTTTAAGGGAGATGTGAGGGGGCGGACGCTCGCGTGAAGATTATGGTGTGTGATGATGGGTATTTATAGAGAAAGGTGGGATGGTAGGTCGGTCGATTTTTCTTGGAGGCTAAGGAGACACCCCATTGAGGCGCGAGCCACCCCGTGACTCAATGGGGTGTACTGTCCCTTTCAATTTGGACGTGGCCTATTCTCCATCCATTGTTTGGTTGGTTTGATATGTGGTATTCATATAAGATGTCATGTAACAATATGGGCATCTAATAAGATGATTTTGGGTGTTACTTGAGGTAGGTGTTTTGTGTGCTTGACTCGGGTTTGACCCGTGTGAGTCGGGATTTGAATTTGAGTCGGTTTTTTGCTCGGTGTCGGTTTTGACTCTAATTAGGGTCATTTTAATGGAAATGACATGATGAAAACATTCATGGCATTATTTTCGACATTCGAGATTTGGTTTGACTTGGTTTGACTAAGGTTGACTCGAGTTGCGGGTTTCTGAATCGGTTTTGGGTCCGAAGACGGTTTTGACTCTAATTAGGGTCATTTTAATGGAAATGACATGATGAAAACATTCATGGCATTATTTTTGACATTCGAGATTTGGGTTGACTCAGGTTGACTCGAGTTGCGGGTTTCTGAGTCGGTTTTGGGTCCGAAGACAGTTTTAACTCTAAATAGTGTTATTTTAATGCAAATGAAGTTAGAAAAATTTTGAAATCATTTTTCATATCCGAGTAGTGCATTAAACCGTCTCATGTATAGCCAATCCACGCACGCATATCAAAAACACGTTATAGTCCGATCATCATCGGGTGGTTTTGGAAGGTGCAGATACTGGGTATCTACAGATACAATTGAGAAAGTTGACAAAATAAAATGGACTCCATTTTATAAATGGACCGAAAAATGGGGGGTTTATAGGATAGTGGATGTTTTATTTAATGGTTAAATAAAACACCATCATAACCTATTTGTAAGTAGCCTTACATCTAGTTTCTTGTGAAGAACAAAAGAAAAAGAAGGGGGCATGCATTGGCCTTCTCTTGGCCCTCCAAAATCGGTACCCTCCCTATACAATAAGGGTTTGGCTCTTATTTTTATTCATTCATTCTTACAATATTTAATTGTGTGGTTTTCTTTCTCATGTCTCTAAAAATAGTTTTAGAATCTCTAAATATTATTCAATCACTTTCTAATATCACATAATATTGCTAGTGTAGTAATATATATGTTATTAGAATCATTTTAAGGGTAACTAGTATATTAATCTAGTTAATTAATATATTAGTTTTAAGGGAAAGTTTTGGGTGCAATTTTTAAGGAGTATCTCTATACTTGAGGTTGGAGGATCATCCATAATATTTAAGCTCAAGAACAAATAAGAAAGGTGTCCTTATTTGTGCCCATTATTTCGAACCAACAACAATGTAAGAACCAATGTTTTCTTCTTTTATCTCTACGTTAGTTATGCATGCACTAGATCTTAATAACTCATATTAAAATGTTAATTAGTTCATCATTAGAAAAGTCTAATAATAGGTATATGAACCTAACAGGAAGAGTGTTCATTCGCTATGTACAGCTATGTCTTTACAGAAACTGAGGGATGAGATGTCCAAGATGGGGATCCATATGATTCGGAAAGGGGATACCATCGGGGATTTGACGATCAAGCCGGATTTGTATGAGAATATCAAGAGAAAACAAGAGCTTGATCCTAAGTTCCAAGAGTGGAAGTCTAGCGTGGAAAGTGGCACAGTTTCCAGGTTTTCTTTCCATACAGATGGGAGTGTTCGTTTTGATAGGAGATGGTGCATTCTTGATGATGCAGACTTGAGGAGAGTGATCATAACAGAGGCTCATTGCACTCCTTATTTGGTTAACCCAGGAGGTGACAAGCTTTATAAACCTAAAGAAGACTTTTTGGTGGCCTAATATGAAAAGGGATGTGGCTGAGTTCGTGGCTAGATGGTTGACTTGCCAAAGGGTCAAAGGTGAGCAGCGGAGACCGCAGGGTAAGCTCCAATCTCTTGAGGTACCTGAGTGGAAGTGGGAGTCGATCTCTTTGGACTTTATCGTGGGGTTACCTAGGACACAACAAGGTACCAATATGATTTCGGTGATCGTCGATCGGTTAACAAAGTTAGCTCACTTCGTTCCTATGAAGGATACCTGGACTAAGATACAGCTAGCCTTGAGTTACAGGAAACATGTGGTCCGGTTACATGGTATATGAAAGGATATAATGTCAGATCGAGATGCGAGGTTTATATCGAAGTTTAGGCAAGAGTTGCAGGAATCGATGGGTACGACCTTAACGATGAGTACAGCTTTTCATCCTGCAACAGATGGTCAGACTGAGAGGACTATCAAGACCTTGGAGGACATGTTGAGAGCTTAAGCCATGGAGTTCGGGGGAAGTTGGGAGGGTAGACTGGATTTGATCGAGTTTTCGTATAACAACAGCTACCATACTAGCATCGGGATGGCACCTTTTGAGGCTTTATATGGAAGGAAGTGCCGAAGTCTAGTTAGGTGGGATGACAGTTCAGAGGCAGTGTTTTTAGGGCCATAGATGGTGCAGAACATGGTTGACCAAGTTCGGATAATTCTCCAAAAGATGAAAGCAGCTCAGGACCGTCAAAAGAGTTATACCGACTTGCACCGCAGGGACATCGAGTTCGCAGTGGGTGACAAAGTCCTATTGAAATTGTCACCAATTCGAGGAGTGATGAGGTTTGGGAAGAAGGGTAAGTTGAGCCAGACGTTTATTGGTCCATATGAGATTTTGGATCACGTAGGTGAGGTGGCCTACAGGTTAGCTTTACCACCAGCTTTGGATCGAGTCCACAACGTCTTTCATGTTTCACAGCTCCGGAAGTATGTGGGTGACCCGTCACATGTGCTTGAGGTTAAGAACATCGAACTTGATGAATCCTTATCATATGCCGAGGTTCCTAAAGAGATCTTAGACCGCAAAGTACGCAAGACAAGGAGTGGTGAGACCGTTTTTCTCAAGGTGCTTTGGTCTAATCATAATGTGGAAAAGGTCACATGGGAACCCGAGGAGGCTATGCGAGAACGTTTTCCTAACCTTTTTGATCAGGTATGTTTGGTTAGGGGGGTAGGAGATAGTCGCGTGTTTGTATTTTGAGTTAGTTTTAGTCGGTTTAGTAATGTTTTGTGATGTTTTGTGTTGGTTTTGCTATGCTTAGGTCGTTTGGTGCGTTGTGTTGGGAGTTTGTTAGTCTTGTTTTGTGCGTAGAGTGTGAACTTCGGGGACGAAATTCTTTTTAAGGAGGGAAGACTGTAATACTACGGTTTTCCTAAGTTGGTACTCGGCCGAGTATGACCTACTCGGTCGAGTAAGAGGTGTCGTGTATCCTGGAATGCTTACTGCCCAGGAATACTCGGCCGATTATGTGGAATACTCGATCGAGTAGAGGGTACTCGGCCGAGTATACTCTATACTCGACCGAGTATCCGGTCTGACGGGTGTTATTTCCGCGGTTTGATTTAGAGATGATATAAAACGCGTTAATCAGTTTCTAATTACATTTTTACAAAACCTAAACACTCAACGACGCTCTAATCCTCTCCAAATATCTCCCTAGTGTGTGTGATCGTTAGCAAGTTCCTTCATCCTTTGTTCTATCGTCGGTAAGTCGTTGTTTTTTCCTAATTCTTTGATTAATCTTTTAGGGTTTAGCCTGAATTTGGAATTGGGGAAAAGGGGTTTTGCATATGGTGATTGTTGTTTATGTGATTGTGTTTGGTGAGGACTTCGTAGAGGAGCCGTTCTAGATTGCTTGCGTGTATCTCTTGCAGTTGTGCTAAGGTAGGGTTTCCCTACTCAGTTCCTGTTTAATTGATTTGAGATTATGTTGTATTGTCTACGATTGATTGCCTGCTGATCTTTGTGGGAGTGTTGCTGTTGGTGTTGCTGTTGGTGTTGGTGTGATGTTGGTGTTGTGATGATTGTGGTGGATTCACTTGCGGGAGTGGCTTCACCCCCTAGTTCGCCCTCCGTGGAACCCGCCACGGGAGGGGATGTGAACATTAAGGGACAGAGATATCGCTCGTTGATGAGCGAGGCTTAGGTGGGGATTGGCCGCGGTCCCCCACTGGAGGCGAGGATTACCTGTTGCGATGGGTAATCTGGCAGGGCTACACACTTCGGTGTGTAGTCGGTTACTGTACGAGATTGGGAGACCGGAGGAGGTTGATGATCAGCTGGTTGCCTTTTGTACTTGTCTTACTTTGATTATTCAATAACTGACCTCGTGTTGTTTTATAAAATCTGTGGTGATCCATTCGGGGATGGTGAGCAGATTGTGATAGGTGTTGCAGTTCTTTAGCTATGGGGCAGTTATGGGAGTCATCACCCGAGTCTAGCTTCCGCCATCAAGAGACTTAGTTTCATTTGTAGTTGTTAGACATTCAGAGTTGTACTTTGGTTTTTGGTTTTTGAGAATATGTAATCGTTAAACTCAACTGCACTTTAATAAATGTGTTTTGGATTGTTAACTTTGATATACTAGTCTCGGACAATTCAGATGGTAACAGTCTTTCATGCTAGGGTAGTCCTTGGTAAGGTACCCTGGTATGAGGGGGTGTTACAGGAAAGGCTGCGGTCCCCCACTGGCGGTGTGGAATATCTGTTACGATGGATATTCTGACAGAACTTTACTTTCAGCTTAGTCAGATGATTGATGGATGATTGGTGTTGGAGATGGATGTGTGTATGTTATACCTTATGTTGTCTGTTGTTCTTCATTTACTGACTTTGAGTGGTGTTGTTTGTCTTTCTTTCATGTTATGTGTCTGCCGTGAACCATTATGGTGAGCAGTTAGTCTTAGCATGTGTTGATATGTGGAGCTTAACTGGGTGCGTTAGAGAGACGAGTCTTTCACCGAATTCTAACATGGAGTAGTATCACCATAACTATACCAGGTAATGCCCTTATCTGCTAGGGAATGTCTTGTTAAGGCTCATTGGTAGATGGGGTTGTTACAAAGTTGTATCAGAGCGACGATTTTGGAACCTGTAACCAATGAACCTAATGAACGTAGTGAGTCTAATAACATGAACCTGATGTATGTGTGTTGGGAGCCCCTTGAATGTCTTGATTTTGTGTTAGAATGCGCCCTCATTCCAAAATCATGGCCCCATTATGCTTAAGCCAGCCACTTCGGATGGGAATATTGTATATATATATATATATATATATATATATATATATATATATATATATATATATATATATATATATACGAGAGAAGAAAGAGAGAGAGAGAGAGGGGGGTGGGCTCCAATGAGTCCCTTATATTTATTGAGTCCATAAGTCCTCTTAGAGGCCCTTAGATCTTAGTAAGTGGATGGTTGAGATTAAAAAGCAAAAAGCACACCCATCATTAATTAAAGTACCAATACACTAATTAATTAGTCATTCACTAATTAATTGTTTTTCTCTCTCATAGCCTCAAGTTTATGACATTTTAGGATTATTAAAGTGTAACTTTTCTTTTTTACGAGTGTACTGTTTCACGAGTGTAACTTTTGTCTTTAACGAGTGTAACTTTAATTCTGAATAGTGTAACTTTATACTAAAAAGTGATTTTAACTTATATTATTTTGATTTTTTTTTTATTTTAAGACAAGCTTATGACATTTTAGTATTTTTGAGTGTAACTTTAATTCTAAATAGTGTAACTTTAATTCTAAATAGTGTAACTTTATCCTAAAAGGTGATTTTGACTTAAATTATTTTGATTTTTTTGGAATTTTAAGACAAGTTTATGACATTTTAGTATTTTTAGAGTGTAGTTTTTGTCTTTTACGAGTGTAACTTTAATTCTGAAATGTGTAACTTTATACTAAAAAGTGATTTTAACTTATATTATTTTGATTTTTTGGAATTTTAAGACAAGTTTATGACATTTTAATATTTTTAGAGTATAACTTTAATTCTGAAATGTGTAACTTTATACTAAAATGTGATTTTAACTTATATTATTTTGATTTTTTCGAATTTTAAAACAAGTTTATGACATTTTAGTATTTTTAGAGTGTAACTTTTGTCTTTTACGAGGGTAACTTTAATTATGAATAGTGTAACTTTATACTAAAAAATGATTTTGACTTAAATTATTTTGATATTTTGAATTTTAGGATAACTTTATGACTTTATTATATTTTTAGAGTGTAACTTCAATCCTTAAAACTAGAGCTGGCAAATAATGACACGACATGAACCTGACACGAAATTAACGGGTTTGGGTTGAGGCTCAATGACCCATTTATGTAAGTGGGTCGACACAAACACGACACGATATTTAATTGGGTTGGGTTTGGGTTGAGCTCTCTAAACACGCACCCGACACGAATGACATGTTTATTAAATCAATCCTATTTTTTTTATCTTTCATCACATAAATATACTTAAAACTTTTCAAATATTGATATGACACGAAAACACGACCCGAACCCGACACGATATTAGCGGGTTAGGGTTGAGGCTTGATGACCCATTTATGTAAGTGGGTCGACACGAACACGACACGAGATTTAAACTGGTCGGGTTTGGGTTGAAGGGTTTGTGACCCGTTTACATGTGACACGAACACGAACCCGACACGACCCGATCTGTTTGCCAGGTCTCCTTAAAACTGTAATTTTTATACTAAAAAGTAATTTTAACACATCTTATTTTGAATTTTATTAATTTAACTGATTTACGAATGCAATTTTAGTCTATTAAGAGTGTAACTTTAGTCAATTAAGAATATAACTTTAGTCCATATTGATAGTGTAACTTTAGTCTATTGAAAGTGTAACTTTTGTCCATTGAGAGTGTAACTTTTGTCCATATTGAGAGTGTAACTTTAATCCATTGGGAGTATAACTTTAGTCGATTAAGAGTATAACTTTAATCCTATATGATATAACTTCAATATACCAACAACTTCCGCCGCCGTCAACAATAAAATCAATTCAACAACCAACAATAACAACAACAACTATTTTTCACCAAAAAAACAAGATAATATGATTATTTTTTCAAAAATATACTTCTTATTTAAGTAGATCAAAGATTAAAAATTAACAAATTATATGAGATTTCTTTAGTAAATCTAAGATTAAAATAAAAGGATTTCACAAAATAAAAACAAGATCTTAAAAATGTGGTGGTGGATTTATTTTATTGGTTTATCGAAATTAATTATACTTTTTAGAATTTTAGTAGATCTAAAAATAGAGGGAAAAAGTAACAATAAATCTGAAAGACGAAACCCACCCATCCACCAGACCCACGGCCGCAACCACCACGCCACCTTACCCACACCCACGGTCCACCACAACTAACCCCGTCGCCATCCCCACAACCTCAACCCCAAAAAAACCCATTTTAAAACGAGATCTGAAAAACCCCCACCACAACCATCCACCCACAAGCCCCACCTCGTCCTAGTGACAACCCCTACTAATCCACGGACACCACCCCACCAAACCAACACCCAAGATGTCACCATACCGTCTTACACCCACGGCCCACGACAACCGCCTCCCAACTATCGCAGCCCCACGCTATTTTTTTTTGTAGATTTAGTTTGTTTTTCTTGTAAATCTAGCTTTTTTTGGTAGATTTTGGGTTTTTTTTGTAGATCTAGTTTTTTGTGTGTAGATCTAGCTATTCAAGGCAAAAGGAATAAAAATGAAGATATGGTGGCCGTGAGGAATGGTGGCCGTGGAAGGAGGCCGACGTGATTTTGTATGTAGTGGTGGTGGTGGTGGCCGGTGTGATGTTGTATGTGGTGGTGGCCGACGTGATGTTGTATGTGGTGGTGGTGGTGGTTGGGTGGTGTGTGGTTATGAGGAAGAAGAGAAAATTTTGGGGATTTTTTTGTTTGGTGGTGGGTGGTAGTAGTGGGAGTAATAGAGAGGGAGAGTAATTTTTTTGGAGATTTTTTTTGTTAGGGTAAGGAAGAAGTGAGGTAGAGAGAGGGGGAAAAGTATATATAGTATAATTAGTGATTAATTAGAGTATGTAGGAGAGAGTGTGTGTTAAACACATTATTAAGCACCATTTTGCCTTTCATTCTTAGACGCCCATCTTCTCTATCCAATGGCCCTAAAGAGGACTTATGGACTCAACATTAAGAGAAGGACTTACTTGATCCCATTTATATATATATATATATATATATATATATATATATATATATATATATATATATATATATATATATATATATGTGTGTGTGTGTGTGTGTGTGTGTGTATGTGTGTGTGTGTTCGGAGGTAATGTTATGTGTGTAGATGGTAATACATGTGATGTCTAATTACTTGTATAGTTGTGTATGCGAAAATTTGTGGATGGACGGTGAGGTGTGTTGGAAGTATACTTGAGGACATATGGTGACATGTAAGTGATAATTGATTTACATACATGTTTGTAATTTTGATAAAACTGTATGGGCATGTTGTGTGGTAGAATATGATATGCATATGTATAAGTAGAATACCGTTATCGATATGAATGAATATGTGAATTAAGGTACGTGGTAGTAAGATCGTATGTTGTATGACATGTAATAAAGTAGAATTATAATGTCTTAACTGCGGTAACTGTGTTATATGCAAGGTAATGTGAATCGATATTAATAGTATAGAAATAATTAGTGATGATTTATAAGTATGCCTTAGACTCCGAACGATTTATTATTTTGCAGGAACGCCTAACCCGATTCGTAATCTTTCGTTGAGTATTTTGACTCACTCGACCGAGTACGAGGGACTACTCGACCGAGCACGAGGGTCACTCGATCAAGTTTGATAGAAAACATAATCAATGCTAATTCTGCTAGCGTCAAAACTCGACCGAGCAACCTCAACTCGATCGAGTAGAGGCTACTCGATCGAGTACCTCAGATACTCGATCGAATAACTCGCTACAGTACACGGGTTTCCGTAAAATCCTTCGGGTCTTATATCTTCATTATTCTTATTCCTTTCCTTCTATTTCTTATTTCTATCCCTAATTCTCTCATAAACCTTCTTCCTTTACAAATCTTTGGTGATTTTTGTGCTTGATTCTTCCGCATCTTCCTAAGTTCATCCACCTAATCCATTTGCAAACTAATTCAAGGTAAATTTCTACCCCTTTCTTTGATTTTAGATCAATTTGTAATATGTTATGGTGTTGGTTTTTCTGAAAATTTCGATTTTTATACCCAAATCTTGTATTGTAATTGTGTATTTTGATAGCAACCACCTTGAATCATTGTATTGATGTTAGGAATTGCAAATTTAAACCCGATTTGTAGCTATGTTCAACTCGAATTTTTCTAGGGTTTGCCCCAAATTTCGATTTTGTTCATCAAATTCGTCTTAAAGTGTTGAGAAAGGGTAATGGATGCTAGTAGTATCATATTTGGTGCTTGATTTTGGTTATTTTCATCAAAATTTTCGTCTTAAAACTCCGTCTTAAAAGTGTACAAAGCAGAAATTTTGTCCCAATTCCACTACAATAATCGACTTGTTAAGCCTGCTTTTGGTAGAAATTAAGTTTGGTTACTTCTACAACTTGTTTAAACTTCATATTTAGGAACTTTTACATCATCTTTTATGGTTGTGAAGGTAAGAGAAATTGGTAACATCTTGTTTTGCTCCCAAATTTCTTCATGTTTTGGCTAGAAAATCCGTCTTAAACATCATCTTCGTCGTATATAAAGCATTTGAAAATTTCTACGTTGAATTTGTAAAACCCGATGTGTGGCTAACTATGTTGAAAACAGATGCCGAGAAGTACAGCTACACGACAAAGCAAGAGGACACGCGCCGCTGAGGTAGAGGTGAAGGAAGGAAGCCAAGGACCCGTTGCTCCACCGGTACCTGGATACCCTACGGTAATCTTTGCTGACTTTAAGCAGAGAGATGCTTTTGTAGAGTTGTTGAGTCGCACCTTGAGACCCACGAGGTGCATAGATACGAGTGTGTTGGAGGAGTTGAAAATACAAGTAGATGTCCGACATATCTTTGAGGTGTTGGGTTTGGAGAGGTTGTACCACTTGAGGAAACACTCATATGCCTTTTTGACCCTAGAATTTATGAGTTCTTTTACTTATGATGTGCCTGAGAAGATGGTGGATTTCCGGTTGATGAACACTAGTTTCTATTTGACCCTTGACCAGTTCGCCGATCACTTGAGGCTTTTACTGTAATACTACGGATTTCCGAGCTGTTGGGTACTCTATCGAGTAAGGCTTACTCTATCGAGTGAGTTAGTTTTGCGTTCTGGACAGTGTTCTGCCTGATAGATACTCGATCGAGTAGGGGCTACATGATCAAGTACCTCGGTTACTCGATCGAGTACGTTGGTTTTTACGGGTGTTTGGCCGGGCTTTTATAGCAACACGAGAAAGTTATATAAAGTGGAATCGTTAGTTTCTTTTACCTTTTTTAATTTATTCTAAACATTTTACAAAAGAGAACAAGTCTACGTTGCATCCCGCTCTCGCATTGCTATCAAATCCAAGGGCTTGAGTCATCGGATTTCGGAGTTCTTTACACCTTTGAGATTGTCGTATTGTGGGTAAGATCCTAGTACAAGTTTTATGTTAATTTGTAAGTTTTGGTTAAACCCTAATTGGGTAGTTTGGGGTTTTTTTGGAGTAATGTTGATTATGGATTGTGATTGTATGATTATATGTTGATAGGAGGTGATTTCATAGAGGAGCGCTTTTGATCTGATGTTGTATCGATTTGTGGTGATTGCATTTCAGGTAGGGTTTCCTACTCAGTTATTATATACATGATGTTAAGATGGTTGTTGGTTGTTGGCATGTGATTATATCATAGTTGATTTTGGTATTGTTGATATTATAATTGGTTGTTGTTGTTTGTCTGTGGTTCGCGAGGTGCACCCTCGGTTGAGTGGAGTCACTTTCGGGAGTGGCTTTACACCCTTGATTTGCCCCTTTTGGTTGCCAACACAAGGGGATGTGCACATTAAGGAAAATGGGTGATCGTTCGATGGAGATGAGCGGGGCTTAGGTGGGAACGGCTGCGGTCCCCCACTGGCGGAGTGGATTACTGGTTGCGACTTGGTAATCCGGCAGGGCTAGACCTTCAGGCTAGTCAGATGATTGGTGATGTGACGGTGTTGGAGAATTGTGATTGTGTATTTGTTGTTGTATTATCTTATATTGTGTATGCAGTAACTGGCCCCGTTTAATTGTTTTAAAAACTGTGGTGATCCATTCGGGGTGGTGAGCAGTTATTGAGCAGGTATGACTTGGATGCACGAGGGTTAGCTGGGGATGAGTCACCACGAGTCAGCTAGTAGTCTTCCGCTGTCGTGTCGAGACATTTTATTTACTTTAGATGGATTTTGGTTTGGAAAACTTGTATTGTACTTTTTCAGTTTGGTTTTGCATGTAATCACTTAAACTATTTAATTAAAGTACGTTCTTTGATGGTCTATTTGATATACTTTGCCTCGACAAACCAAGATGGTAGCATTCTTATACCTTAGGTGGTCTTGGTAAGGCACCTTGGTGTATGGGCGTGTTACATTCACGGGCCCAGAAGGGATATCTTAGGGATGTCCCGACTGAGTGTAGAGCTAGTGACTACCTGCTCTTGTTCACTGGTTGATCTGCCCCTACTTCGAATAACATGTTGATCAATGACATTCATCATGTGACTTTGAAGATCTTTCTCCGAGCCTTGACCTATTTTCTCTATGGTAGGAAATATGTGAGTAAGCTTAACTCACATGAGGCGATGTTGTTGGTCTCTTACCTGAACCCCACCCGACAGGAGTGCTTTGCCTACAGTGCTCCGGCGATAGTTTGTGCCAGATTAGCATTGATGGCGAGGTCTTCGACTCGTTACCTTAGTTGTGGTGCTATCGCCACTCGCCTAGCAGAGAGGTTGACTAGTTTTGAGGCTTCTTTGGCCCTCAAACCTTTGGTTCCGGTTGTTCTGACTTTGGACAAGGCCTGCTTCATCTCTCAGAAGTGGTTGAGAGTGTTGGGTGATGGTGGTTTAGCTTGCAGGGTGATAGGTAGGAGTTGGATGAGAGTGCCCGACCCGGATCATCTTCCAGTGACTGAGCCGTTGGCTGAGAGTGACCTTCCTTGTAATACTACAGTTTTCTGTACTGTTGGTTACTCTATCGAGTAAGTGAGTTTTGATTTCGAAACAGTGTTCTGCTGATAGGTTCTCGATCAAGTAAGTGGGTTACTCGATCGAGTAGGGGGCACTCGATCGAGTAAGTGACATACTCGATCGAGTAAGTCGGTTTTACGGGTTATTTTGCCGGGTTTTGTTAGCATTGCGAGAAAGATATATAAATGCCTTTCGTCAGTTTGTTTTTCACTTTTACCTTTTTCTAAAACTTCTCAAGAGTTAAACAAGTTACGTTGCTTTCTTCGTCGCATTTCTATCAAATCCTATGGGCTAGAGTCGCCGGATCGTTGTGTTCTTTACGCCGTTGAGACTGTCGTGTAGTGGTTAATATCCTTATACAATTTTTATATCGTTTCGTTGTTTTTGATTGGAACCCTAATTGGGTATTTTGGGGGATTTTAGGAGTTTGGTGATTGTTAGTTAGTAATTATATGATTGTGTGATTATAGGAGGTTGTTTCGTAGAGGAGCAGTTTGGAATAGCTTATTTGTGACGATCTTGGTGATTTGCCTTTCCATGTAGGGTTTCCCAACTCGGTTATTGATTACATAGTATTTGATGGTTGTTTGGTGATGGTTGTGATTGTTGTTGATCTTTATCATATTGGTATTGTAATTGGTAATTGTTGTTGTATAGTTGGTTGGATGTGTTTGTCTGTGGTTCGTGAGGCGCATCCTCGGCTGAGTAGAGTCACTTGCATAAGTGGCTTCACGCCCTTGATTCGCCCCTTGTGGAACCCGCCACAAAAGGAGATGTGCACATTAAGGAACTTGGGTTTTCGCTCGAAGTAGATGAGCAGGGATTTGGTGGGTACGGTTGCGGTCCACCAATGGCGATGTGGAATATCTATTGCGATTGATATTCTGGCAGGACTACACACTTTAGTGTGTAGTCAAGTGTGTGGAGTTGTGACGGAGTTGGATGATCATATGTGTTGTATCTTGTTTATCTTATATTGTGTAATCAGTAAATGACCCCGTTAATTGTTTTAAAAACTGTGGTAATCCATTCGGGGATGGTTAGCAGTTATTGAGCAGGTATGAGATGGACTGCGCGAGGGATAGCTGGGATGGAGTCACTACGAGTCATTAGAGTCTTCTGCTGTGTGTTGAACTTATATTTCTTTTCAGTTGGTTTGATAATTTTGGAACAGATGTATTTACTTTATAGTTTTGGGATTTTGATTATGTAATCACTTAAACTCATTTATTTAAGTATGTTCTTTTATGGTCAATTTGATATACATTGCCTCGGGTAACCGAGATGATAGCACTTTCATGCATTAGGTGGTCTTAGTAAGGCACCTTGGTGTATGAGGGTGTTATATTCCTGACCAGACTTACCTGATCATAGACGACCTTCTAGAGGAGATGCCTAAGCCGGTCGGGAGAGACCACGCTAGAAGGGAGGACCAGGTGCCCCGGGAAGGGAGAGGACCCAGGAGTGTGAGAAAGGTGGTAAGGAAGTCTTAGTTTGTGTAGCCTGGACCACCCCAGTACGAGTGCCCCAGCTACCCGTCTTCCTTCAGCCCTCAGATGCAGGTGAGCGAGCTTACAGAGAGAGTGTCCAACGCCTTGGTGCTTCGGAACCTCCACGAGATGGCCTATGTGCAGGGTATTGGGACCAACCTAGCCCATCCGGTTTGTTGGCGCGGCATGGGGAATTATAGTGGTGTCTTTCACTCTTACGGAGTGGATCCGGCTACATGGGGAGTACCCACGAGCTACCCCTATGGGTGCTTTGCACCATGGAGCGCTGGAGGAGACCCCAGCACGGGAGCTACTACCAGAGGAGGCACGTCGGGAGCTGGCACCTCAGGAGCAGGAGGAGAGGATGAGATGGCGGAGGATCGAGGCGGCGACCTCGAGTGATTTTCTTGTTTGTATTGTTTTAGCGGACTTGTGTTAGCTTGTTACACTTGTTTGTCGGTACTTGGATTTTATTGCGGTTTGTATTTGGCCATAAGGCCGTATTTTTGTGCTTAGATTTCCGAAACTTGTTATGTAGGTACAGGATGTCGGGGATGAAACCCCGGAATTTAGTATTTATCTTGGTGACTTAAAGCGTAAAAGGGCATTCTGAGCTGAGGATACTCGATCGAGTGCCTTCAACTCGATCGAGTAGCCTATTTGTGCATTTTACCATGCTCTCTGACCTATGCATACTCGATCGAGTATGACCAACTCGATCGATTACCCAACCATATACTCGATCGAGTACATCCAACTCGATCGAGTACCCATGCTTGTGTTTCTAAACGATTTTCTTGATATATGAAGGTTGCGGGGGGATACTTTGTTGACGTTATATATTGTGCTATGACCGTTAATTATTAATTCGTGTTTTCTACTAGCGTATGGAATGTATCCAAGAGATGAATAGTCGTCGAAATTTGGTATGATTGCTAATTTGTATTCAACTGTCGTCCTAGGCGGTTGCTCAATTTGTATAATTGTTAGCCATAATTGTGAAATATGTTGGGTAATCAAGGTTTCATAATGTCACACGGACAAATTACTTTAATTTTCACATATTTCGGGTGATATTGCTGCGCATAATTGAACCACTTCGTGTTATTTATTTTCATTTGTTGTGCCCACGGGAATGTATGTTAATCTCGTAATGTCAAAAGGTTCGATTATGATTTGGTTTCATCGTGTTTTAATTCATCACGTAATGTCAAGTATAAGTAATGATCTCTATTTTATCAAAATGTAATTCATCTTAAAGGTGAATTTCGGGGACGAAGTTCCTTTTTAAGAGGGGAAGAGTAATGTCGCGCATGAAAAATGCTAAAAATATCGTCTTATAAGTAAGTTATTGGTAATTTAATTATATATTTGTCATTTCTGTTGAACAATTTAATTGTTGTAGTATATACATTTTCAATTGTTAAGTAATGTAATTGTTGTGTGAATGATTGAAACGATTATTGAATAATGTAGTCGGTAATTTATGCATTTGAGATGTTCAACGATTATTGTTGGTTGAGTAAGTAAGTTTTTTGTGTCGAGTTGATTGCGACTTGGAAGGGGGGGTTGTGTTTGAAGGTCTGTTCGTGAAAGTAGATGATGATGATGATTAGTCGGCATGGGAAGTGGATAGTATGTTGAGTATGGCTATAACAATTATTGTCGGGTTAAGTTGTTGTAGTTCTCTTGGCTTAGCATACACCTTTGATTGCGAGAGACGATGAGTTGAACGTCGGGGACGAAGTTCTTTTTAAGGGGGGAAGACTGTAATACCCGCCCCGTTAGGGACCCGTTGATTGACCTTAGACACATGGTAGACCTTTGAGAAACTTTCATACAAACGGACTTAGTACTTGGTGACCTTTATAAGTGGGGAACTCTATCGAGCCTAAGCTACTCGATCGAGTAGTCTAGTAACTCGATCGAGTAGAGACCACTCGATCGAGTAAGTCCCATACTCGGTCGAGTATGGCGGTTTTAGCGGTAAGTTAAAAATCGTGTAGTCGTAAATCCCAAATCAGTTTTTCATTTCTTTTCTCCCTAAACCTAATCGACGACACTTCTCTCCTTCACCAACCTTCAACCCTTGAGATCCTTTTACCCTTTGAGACACCATGGGGATGGATACTTGAGTCGGGTAGCGCTCTTGTCGCCGGAATGCCGAGCATAGGTAAGTCATCATCATCATACTTAGGTTTCCTTGTGGTTATGTTTGTTAGTAATAGGGTTTTCCCTAATAATTGTGATAGGTGTTAATGGTGGTTGCTTTGTTTTCATAGGGGCGTATGCGGTGTTGATGCTGATTGCTAAAGGTAGGTTTTCCTACTCAGTACTGTTGATTGATTGTCATGTGTGGTTATAGTATTGTTGATTGTTTGATAAAAATGTTGTGTTTGTGTACAGGGTGTGTCCCTGGCTAAGTGGAGTCATCATCGAGAATGGCTTCACTCCCTTAATTTGCCCCTTGTGGTTCCCGTCACAAGGGGATGTGCACTTTTATGCACATGGGTTATTCGCTCGATGGAGATGAACGGGGCTTAGGTGGGAAAGGCTGCGGCCCCCCCACTGGCAGTGTGGAATATCTGTTGCGATGGATATTCTCGCAGGACTTTACCTTCGGGTTAGTCAGATGATTGATGGATGATTGGTGTTGGAGATGGGTGTATGTTAAACCTTGTGTTGTCTGTTGTTAATCAGTTACTGACCTTTTGTGGTGTTGTTTGTCTTTCTTTCTTGTTATGTGTCTGCCGTGATCCATTATGGTGAGCAGTCATTCTTAGCAGGTGGTGATATGTGGAGCTTAGTTGGGTGCATCGGAGGGACGAGTGTTTCACCGAGTTCTGACATAGAGTAGTATCACCATAGCTATAGTTGTTGTTGTTGTTGTTGTTCAGTTGTATCTTTTCTTTGAGTTGAGTTAAACTTGTAATAAACTTAAATTGTTCTTTTATTGACGTTACGATACTTACTATTCCTCGGGCAACCGAGATGATAATGCCCTTATCTGCTAGGGAAGGTCTTGTTAAGGCTCCTTGGTAGATGGGGGTGTTACGCCCACTCCTGCCACGACTCGCCTGCGCCAGTCACCACCGGCCAACCCCAGCCACCATAAGCTAGACCTGGCCAAACGGGTCAATGGGTCGGGTCGGGCCAATTCGGGTCGGGTCATTTCAGGTCTCTCATTTATTTCGGGTTAATTCGGGTCGGGACAGGTCATTTCGGGTTTCGGGTCTGTTACGGGTTTGTTGGTTGGGTCTGTTTCAGGTCAAGCGTGTCGGGTTGTTTCGGGTCAGGTCATTTTCGGGTCAATGAATAATAAAGAAATAGTCATTTAAAGTCTTTTCGGTTCAATTAGTTTGTTGGGTCATTTTCGGCCTTGGTGGTTTCGAATCGGGTCATTTTACGGTTGGGTCAGTTACAGGTCAAGAAGTTCGGGTCATATTTGGGTCGGGTCTGGTCAATTCGGGTTTTCAGGTCACATTCAGGTGATGTAGTTCGGGTCACTTCGGGTCTCGAGTTAGTATTTTCAGATCGGGTCAATCGGGTCGGGTTGATTTTGCCAGGTCTACCATAAGCCACCACACTCACAGCCCCACAACACCAATCAACACACGACAACAACAATAATGGTCAGCAACAACACACACAAACGCAACACACACACAGCCGTACACCCCCCTTTGCAGCCCATTTATACCTCCTACCGCCACCTACTCAGTCACCCACGGCCACCACTCAACTACCCTCACTACCCACGACACAAACACTCCAAAACCAACCTAGGCCAGTTACGGAAATAAGGGTAAAAACCCGTCTTATGATGGTTTCACAACAACAACAATACCATGTAGATCTACTCGGTCAAACCCCTTTTGGGCGATCAACGGTGGTCCCATGGTGGTCAATGACGGTCCTAGGGTGGGTCAAGGTTGAGGCGGGTCAATGGTATAAATTAATTAATATATAAGCTAGTATAAGATGGTTTTACCTTACAATCTCGAGGCGAAGGGACCAAATCTCTCTTCAGTCTTCTAATCTCTCTTTTCTCTCTTTTGTGTGGTGGAAATATGATGTTGTGGTTATGGATAAGGTGAGGATGAGATGATGAATGTAAGATGAGTGTAGTATGGTAGGTGGAGTGTATATGCATGTATTATTATTATTATTATTATTATTATTATTATTATTATTATTATTATTATTATTATTATTATTATTATTATTATTATTATTATTATTATTATTATTATTATTATTATTATTATTATTATTATTATTATTATTCTGTCTTATACATAATTCGTAGAATACGATATGATTTTATAAATAATTACCCATTTACCGTTGACTAGCCTTTGACCAAGGTAATAAAATGCGGGGTATTACAAAGGATCCCGTAAAGCATGGGTTCTTAGTGACAGAGCATTATGATCTACCATTAGTAGAGAATGATGAGCCTAAGTTATATAAAAACGTAATGATGGGTTCTAACTCCGAAAAATGGCCGGAGGCCATGAAATCCGAAGTGGAATCCATGTACCATAAGCAAGCATGGATTTTAGTTGATCCACCCGATGCGTTTAAAACTATTAAGAGCAAATGGGTCTTCAAAAAGAAGATTGCTTGTGTGTGTGTGTGTCTGTCTGTCTGTCTGTTTGTCTGTGTGTGTCTGTGTGTGAGTGAGATAAATAAAGAACGATAAAGAAAGCAACACAAAGATTTACGTGGTTCACTAACGGTGTGTTATCTACGTCCACATGGCGGAAAAGAGAAGAGCTTTATTGATATTGAAGAGTTTAAGATTTCAGATTCAGAAAGTTATGATATGCATAACTATTAGTGTGAGGCTTAGAGAGTTTATATACTACCTCCAATCTAATCCAAACTACCCACTTACTTTTGGGTGGTCTTCGAGGCGACACTTTGACCGTGTTTTTCTTCCTTTGTATATAATTTTTTTTTTACAAAAAATATAATTTATGAATGATATTTTCATAATACAACTAAATATGTTAATTTTATCATTCAAAGTTTTATATTTTTCTGAGGATTAAAGGTCAAACTTTTCAAAGTTTGACCTCTAAAAAGTAAGTGGGTAGTTTGGATTGGATTGGAGGTAGTAATACTCTCTAAGACTTAATACAGAAAGACTTAGAAGGCCCAAACCAGAAAATTCTAGCCCACACAGATTTCAGATACTATTTAGGTTTCGGGGGCGTTGCTCTTGATCCCCTACCACGGCGTTTCACCCTTGGATCTCGACTAATAGAAGACCCCCATCATAGTCGTTCGAAGCGGCGACTAACAGATTCAAGGCACAAATCCAACAAATCTCAGTGTTGACTTGCATCCCCTCACAATCGTCAGACAGATGTACTAGATGCACATACATAAATAACTTTTCCTACCTTAGTCTTGATTGGGACAATAGCAGCAAAGAGACATGTTTAATTGGACACGGTACAAGTGAGATATTGTTGGATTTATGTACAAAGTTCAATAAAGCAGGTAACCCGGTTTATATTCTATGTAATTGTAATGTTTTTGTCATAAGCCGCTTATGGGTTGAGTCTCAAAAATGTTTTTGGGACACGTGTAGAATTAAACGAGTTCAATGGGTCACACACAAGATGAACACAGTGTTTTCAATTTACAATTGGACCTAATTGGAGTGCTTTTGATTATTTGTAACAGTTGGGTTATTCGAGCCTGGTTCTTATTTCTTATTTGCTGGATATTCGTTGATCACAGATCTATTCCGTTGCGTGGTATTTCGTTTACCTTCTTTATTTATGTTTAATTCTGATTTTAACATGCATACGCTCCTGGAATTTCATGTATTGAAATTGTTTTATAGTACGAAACTCTTCAAAATCTCGAAAATAACAAAAATTTTAGTTGTTTTAACATTTATTCTTTTGAACAGAAATTTTATGAACTGTATTTATTGGAGCTTAATTAAATTAAATTGAATTAAAGAACAAAACTGAACTTATATGAACCTAAATTTAATTTAGTGGTTAAGACGGGTACTATGAACGACAATTTTGAATCCTTCCCTTTTTAGTGTTTTAGTTTCCTTATGCCTACTTTGATGCAAAAAAAAAAAAGTGTTTTATGTAATCAAGATTACTAAAGTCCGTAAAAATCGTTAAAGTATCAGTTATTATAAGTGAGTGATTTCTCTTAGTAATAGAAAAATTGTGACGTTTATTGAATATATGGTGGCTACAAAACTAGACTCGAGGATTGAGAGTCCTTAAGCATCCAATATAGCTCAAAAAAATCGATGTCATTACAACGTTGAATGGCTTAGGTCGGAGAAAACATTGGACTGTTTGGACATGTACAATTAGATATCTGTACGATTGTTACTATTCGTTGCCAATGAAATACTTCAAATCGTCGACAATTTACGCGAAATGGACAACTTTGTCCCTTTCACATATTTGACTCAACATCTCTCACATATCTGATAAACTTCAAAATTAATTATCGAAATAACGAACAAAAATTAATCGAATTAATGAAACAAAATTAATCGAATTAACGAGCTAAATAATCGATAAACAAAAAAAAACAATTAAACTTAATCGAGAAACTAAACAATTATATTAATCACATTATCGAAATACTATGAACCGAAAATACCGATTAATAACAATATTAAATGGATAAAAAAACAATCAAAGCGGTGTTTAACAAAGTGAAAACCATCACAATAATTAAGCAAGTTTAATTTTGGGCACCAATTTAGCAACATGCCTTATACTCAGCTGAGACGTGGAAGCACCACGCCCAGACCTAGACGAGGACGTAAGTGATCCACGTTTGATCCAGGCTTGAACATGCACAGTCCACATCCTCGCCAAGACCGAGACATGGTGGTTCAATGTCCGTGGTGGTTCAATGTCCGTGCCTGGATGTAGTAGCTTGTTATCTCCTTTTTTTAAATTGATTTCGGTGTATGTTGATTAGTTTAACATTTTTTTTATTAGTAAATGTTATATTAATTATTAAAAAATTGATTCATTTTACGCTGATTAATTTAACGTTGTTTTAAATAGTGCTTCGGTATTTTGATCTTAGAAAAATCAATCCTTGTCGATTAGCTTAACGATTTTCGATTGTTATTTGTCGTTTTGATTAGATTGTTAGTCATTCGATATTAGTTGTTAGTTTCGATTTGTCAATTAAATTTTTTGTCGATAATTTAATTGAAAGGTTTGGGGTGGGGGGTTAATTTGGCTAGTTCACTAAAATTGTCCATACGTGAATTTTATCCACAACGAGCAATTGTTGAGAAATAATCTTCATCCCCTAGTTCAGAGATGCAAAGATTTGATAGCTCGTGATGGATGGGTTGTTCATATTGATCATATTTACAGAGAGGCTAATCGGGCTGCAGATTGGCTACCTAACAAAGGAATTCACTCGACTCCAATCACTACCTTTCTTGACTCCCCTACTGAAGAGCTTAGAGCTATCCTCCGCAATGATGTTTTAGGCGTCTCCTTCCCTCGTTTAGTTATTAGTTAGTTTTCGAGGCTTTGCCCCTCTTATGTACCAAAAAAAAAAACTAAAATTGTTGATAAGATAATTGCTAGGGCGTTAATTACTAATAATTATCCACTAAATTAAACATTTATAGGACCTAACAATACTCTTTACTAGCTCAATTAAGCGTAGCAAAGTGATAAGTTATGGTCGAACCCAAAGAAAAATGATTAAACTAAAACTAGTTAAACTATTGGCTTAAACAACTAACTAAAACACTAACAATTAATTAGGACTCTAATTACTAAATAAGACTCACTGCTTATCAATATTCACAAACTATGGTTATAAACAATGGCGAACATGTAGATTGACATATAAAGAGAAAGTTGATGCAAGATGTAACATAACTCTGCTGAAGATTCAAACTTTGTTCTAAGAGACAAGCAATCAAACACTTGTAATGCAATAAATCAATAGATATTAAAGGGCCTTGGTGCAATTTGTTAAGCACCCACTTCCTAAGCATGTAGAACTCCTTCCTTTCCTCTTCTCTAATTATCCACTACTAACTTTCATAAGATGATAGCAAATAATCTTAAAACGAATTAAATACCCTTCCTATATCGATTCCCACATGTAAGCCGTACAAAGGTTTCCATACAAGAGCAATAGAATCATTACCAAATGAAAATAGCTAGAACTAATCTTACCAATGGTTTAATACAACCAAATAAAGATTGACATGCAATCTCTATAGTCAATTTCACAACGTACAAGTGGGCTTCTCTAAATCCTAGTAATATTAAACCATAAAACTAGAATTTGCAATAGGAATTGGATAACATGAAAGGGTGATCAATCCAATAACAAAATCATCTAACATAGTAATTGTAACATTCCGTTTGCGTAGTTGATCTTGCTTAGTGGATTGTCTTGATATTGGATTTTTCTAGTGGATAATATGTTAGTGAGACAGGGGTAGCGGCGTTTGTGGATGGTAGTTGATAGTGTATGGAGTTAGTGTCGAGAGACTATAATGTAGTTGATACGATATCGTGAGCCATGTTGTGGAGGTAGGCATAGTTGGTGGAGTTGGTGTTAAGAGTTCATGTTTTATAGGTTGGGTTTGAACTTCAGGGACGAAGTTCGTTTTTAAGGAGGGAAGACTGTAATACTACGGTTTTATGTGCTGTTGGGTACTCTATCTAGTAGGGCTTACTCTGTCGAGTGAGTGAGTGTTGCGTGCGAAACAGTGTACTGCTGATGGGTACTCGATCGAGTAAGTGGGTTACTCGATCGAGTAGGGGGCACTCGATCGATTAAGTCGGGTTTTATACGGGTTTTGCCGGGTTTTGATAGCAATGCGTGAAATAATATATAAAGCTTGTACGTCAATTCTTTTAACTTTTTCCTAAAACCTAAACTTTTTACAAAGAAAACAAAGCAACGTCGATTCTTCTTCTCTCATTGCTATCAAATCCAAGGGCTAGAGTCGTTGGATTTCAGAGTTCTTTATACTTTTAAGACCGCCGTATGATGGGTAAGATTCTAGTATAGTTATTATGTTATTTAATTAATTTTGGTTGGAAACCTAATTGGGTATTTTGGGTTTTTGGGAGTTTTGTTGATGTTAGATTGTGATTATATAATTGTGTGCTTGATAGGAGGTGATTTCGTAGAGGAACATTTCTGATTAGCTGATTGTGATGATCTTGGTGATTGCCTTTCCAGGTAGGGTTTCCCTACTCAGTTATTGTATAAATGATTATAAGATGGTTGTCTGGTTGATTGGCATGATAACTATATCGTAATTGGTATTGGCATTGATTACATTGTGTTGATGGTGGATTGTTGTTGGTTGTTTACTGTTGTTGATCTTATCGTATTGGTTATTGTTGTTGTATAATTGGTTAGATGTGTTTGTCTGTGATTTGCGAGGTGCGTCCTTGGCTGAGTGGAGTCACTTGCGGGAGTGGCTTCACGCCCTTGATTCGCCCTCTGTGGAACCCGCCACAGGAGGGGATGTGCACATTATGGAACTTGGGTTTTCGCTCGGAATAGATGAGCGGGGATTTGGTGGATACGGTTGCGGTCCCCCACTGGCGGCGTGGAATATCTGTTGCGATGGATATTCTGGCAGGGCTACACACTTGAGTGTGTAGTCAGGTGTGTGGATATGTGACGGTGTTGGAGATTGTGATTGTGTATCTGTTGTTGTTTATCTTATATTGTTTATGCAGTAACTGACACCGTTTAAATGTTTTAATAACTGTGGTGATCCATTTGGGAGTGGCGAGCAGTTGTCTAGCAGGTATACTATGGATGCGCGCGAGATTAGCTGGGGATGGAGTCGCCACGAGTCTGGAAGTAGTCTTCCGTTGTGTTATCATAATACTTTTTGTTACTTTAGTTGTAGTTTTGTTTTAGAACAGTTGTACTATACTTTACTGTTGGTTTTGATGTAATCACATTAAACATTATGCTTAAATTATGTTTCTTGATGGTCACTTTTGATTACTATGCCTCGGGTAACCGAGATGGTAGCATTTCCACGCATTAGGTGGTCTTGGTAAGGCACCTTGGTGCATGGTGGTGTTACAAAGTGGTATCAGAGCGACGATTTTGGAACCTGTAACTAATGAACCCAATGAATCTAGGGAGTCAAACTAAAATGAACACGGGTAGGAGTTGTTAGGAGCTAATGCAAAGACTTGGGAGACGTCCTAAAGTCGCAAACTCGCCCTACAACTTTGAACCGTTCACTATGGGTGTGATAGGATCGCTATGTGTTTACTAACGTTCTATTGTGTATGTTGGATGATGTGTTGTATGGAAATGTTGGAAAATGATTGTGGTGGAATGGGGAATTTGGTGAAAGAAGATGAAGTGGATATATGATAAAGTGTTGTGAATAAGCATGTTGCATGATAGCTGGTTTATAATGTGGCATTATAGTAACATGTGAATAAAATGTTTGCGTTTGATGTATGTATATATGTATATATATATATATATATATATATATATATATATATATATATATACATTTATATTGTTGCGGAAACTTGTAGAATAAAAGCGTGCGGGCAATACTTGATTGGTAAGTTGAATACTATATGATCATGATGGATGTTATTGTTTGGATTTTGTAGATAGTAACATGAGGTTAGGGATACTAGGTTTACGAGTGTCGAGTTGGTTTCGTTTACTTTGTTGTTGTTTGAGTTGTCTGGAAGTAAGAATCAAATAGTTAAGTTGTCCGATTAAAGAGAAGTTGTCTTTAAACTGTTATAACTTGAGATGCATATATGATTTAAATGTGATTCTACTTGGAGGTGATAGCTTGTTCTTTTGCGATTCTAACGATAGCTCACACGCCCAAAATGACCAAGAAACGAATGAGATATGACCGTTTTACGAAAATTGGACAGTGCTAAGAAATGCGTAGGGTACTCGATCGAGTAGCCCTTACTCGATGGAGTGCACCTCTTAGTACTCGATCGAGTACCCTTTACTCGATCGAGTAGCCCTGGTAATTTATTGTGCGTGCTTCTGACGTTCACCTACTTGATCGAGTAGGCTGTACTCGATCTAGTAACCCCTGTTTTGGGTCATATACTTATCCGTTGACTTCGTCGCATATCATGTTTAATTCAAAGGTGTTCCTTTCTTCTGTATGCATTGTTGTACGTATGTGTTGGCTCTGATGCTTAAGTTACCCAATCTTATAATGAAGGGAGTGGCATCTTATGATGGGTATGAGTTTGGTGGGGAGAACATGAGTATATGTGGTTTTGAGGGATGGTGGAAAAGGAAAGGAAAGATTGATTAGTTTATCGAAGCGAGGAGCATGTTTTGTGAGATGTGGTGAGTGATATAATCACGAGTTTGAGTAATGTAAGTCTAAGGAACGTGAGGATGAAAAGATTGAAATGAGGGATGCGAATAGTGGCAAACTAGGGTGTGTAAGGATCTATTGGTTAAGGATATATGTGATGGTAGGTTGTTATAGAGGGATGGAAATGAATGGTGTATAGTGAGATCGAGTTATGCCGCGACGTGTAGGTAGAGGTCGAGTTTGGGAATTTGTATCATCAAGGGGTGAAACTGGTGTGTGATTTACTTGGGCAAGTAACGGTATGAAATGAAATTTGGTTTCTAGAGGCAAAAAAAATGATGCAGTTAGTTGAAGAGTAGACGTTGATTGTGTGGACTGATTGGCGACAAGTGTGAGTGATAGCATGATGAGAGAAGATCCATGGTAAGAAAGAGTGAGATGGTACTGATATGGAATAATAGGATTTGAGTTTTGGAGGAATGAGAAGGTAACCGGAACACTAAAGAGTTAGGTAGAAGAAATAAGGAGTTGAATTGTTAATTGATTTTGACGAGTGTAAAGGGAAAAGAATGAAGGGAGTGAACTAAGAGAACGTTGAACGAAGTTAAAGAGCATGAAAGTAAGTAATCATGGAGATGTATGATAGCATCATGAGAGGGTGTGAGTTAATGGTTATATAGGAATTTCGAGACAACATGTTAGCCATGAGTTTCGAGGAATTAAGGAGAGTAAAAATTTGGTAAAGTATTGACACGATATGAGATTTTGGTGGTGAATTGGATGACGATAAAATTAAGAATAGAATGGGAATGAATGTTCAGGTAAATTGTGTTGATGGATTTGATGTTCGATAGTTGGGATGTTAACCGAAGATAGGAAAGGAACCGTGATATTTAGAGGTGAGTGTAAGAGATTGTTATACGAACAATGGTGGTGTTATGGTATTGTCACTAGTGGTTAAGGGTGATGATTAATAGGAAGGATAGCCATTCTAAAGGGGTTGATTTTGTAGAGGCCGGATTGATATGTATGGTTGTGAGAGAGTGTAAGATGTGGTTATAGGAGGTGGTTTATAGTAGTTGAGTATTAATGGCATGGTTACATTTGTCAAGAGGTGATGGTTACGCGAATGGGAGAATGGGTTATGGGGGGCATACGAGTTAAGCTCGGACGAGAGGTGACCGTTATCAGGTGGTAACTTATGTGATCAGAATTGGTTAGTTCGATTTGATTATGGGTCTATGATTTGTGTAAGTGTTTATGTGAGGTTCTGACCTCACGCATGGTGGTATAATGCGATAGTCATAAAAGTTTTTATCTGAATGTTCTGTAATATATGTTGAGTACGGTAACCTAATGGGATGATATTCAAAAGTGATAATTTGTGTGATCTGGCATAGCTAGTTATATGACACGGCTGTCGCAACCCTATCAAAAATAAAACCAACCGATCTCTATAAAATGTAGTAGAGGCAGTCGGGTATTGAATCCACAGGGAGATGGGAATGATGTATGCTAACTAAGTCTGTCTAAGTAACCGTTTCTTGAGGGTTTTAATATTGTTTCTAAACTACGGAGATTAAGAGAGAAGGGACAGTAAAGAAGTAAACAATGAATTCCAATGAAAATACAAGAGGAAAAGAGATAGCTAGGACAATCGGTTCACCATGGCTTCTTAGAGGCCCAATCTAGGGTCAAAAGTCAGCATAAACTCGGTCTGCAGGGTAGTGAAAAGATCCTTCCGGTCCGCTATTCGCCCTAAAACATTACTAACTTAGCTTCCTCCCTCATTAGAATGTCCTATTGTTCACTGCAGGTCTTACCCCTTTTAATCTTCCGATCTAGGTCAAGGCATATGATGTGACTCTTATTTGCGCATATTTAGTCCTCAATTGAACCCATTTTGCATACTAATATAGCATTTCATGACCATTTTATCCGTCAATTCCTTCCTATTTTGCTTTCATATTGCACTGTATATGTCTTGTAGGAAAGAAGATAATGAGGCGGAATTCCCGTCTCTTGTGCATATTCAGAAGCTTTTTGACGATCTTGGATGGACTAGTATGAAAAGGAGACAAGAATGATGACCAAGGATGTAGGAATTAAGAGTATATAGAAGGATCATAGGCTTAAAAGCAAGGATGACGAGAAGGAAGCCATTACAAGAAGAAATTACTCGGAACCAAACCAAGAGTTGCTACTTTGGCACTGAAAGTATGCTAGATGAAACTGCGTCGAAAAATTAAGTGGTCTAGGCTTTTGAATCACTCCAATAGGAGTCCGGATGAGGAAATGACGTCCGTTTTACAATCCGGGCTCAAATAGACAAACTGGCCGCCAATCCGAGCGTCCCCGTAAGAAGATGCTCGTCTCCTGCAAGAAGACGCTCGTCTCCGGCTGGAAGACGCTCGTCTTGAAGCAAGAAGATCCGAGCGTCTCCTCCACGATCCGCTCGGATCATGAGACAGGACCTCCGTGCCAAGAATCCAGACGCGCGGGACGAGCATATTGTGGCGGGACTCTAGCAACGTGATATGCGCATCTCCCTTCGAGACTTGCATTTCCCTACTCAACACTTAGCAATGATATTTACTAATCTAACCTTGCTTAACCTAATGATGTACTACTATATATACTCCAATTGTAATAAAAAAAAAAAAGCCCTCTTAGAGGAGAAAAACCTTCCTTAGATTAGATTAGGAGTAGATTAGAATAGATTAATCACAATCATTCCACAAAATTACACATTAATCTTTCCTTAATCATTGTTCAAGTTTATTATTATTGGGTAATTGAAGATTATTTGGTTATTATTGGAGAATTGACAACTCTTCATCAATCAATCAAGTTTTCTTCTTTTACTCTTTGCTTTATTATTTGGATCATCTCAAGTTTGTATAATTCTTTTACCCTTTACTCTTTATTGTTTATTTCCTCAATCTCTTATCATGTTTACACTTGTTATGATGATTGACACCATTGATGACATGTTTTCCATGATAATGAGTGAGTAGTTCTTTAGCTAGGATTAATGGGAAATTAAGGGAAACAAACATGGGGAATGATTCATGCTTAATCTAATATGTTTTTCATAATTAATTTGCTTGCTTGTTGTGATTTCAACTTATGCACATGTTATGTTTGATGAAATGTTAAGCCTATGAATCCTTGCATTTCTTACCCATCACTTATCTTTTCAATGAGACTTGTAAGACATAAACCAACTCGAGTCTCATTAGACCATGCATATAGTTGAATAGGAAGGACTAAGTCGACTTGTAGGTGTTGTACAATCTAATCGATTCGGCTCCGGGCCCCAAACCTTCTTAGGGTTTGTAAGATATACACCAACTCAATCTCATCACAATAATAAGTGCTTGCATCTAGTAGAAAACATGTTTGTATGATCAACTCCCATGAATCCCTTATGACCCCATGACATCCTAGTATCCTTTATTATTTGTCTACACCTTTACTTCCTTGTTTTACTTTGTTGCTTGCATTAGTTTAGAACACAACTACAAACCAAAATCAATTGTGACACTAGCATAAATTGAGATATATAGACTTAGAACCCAAAGCACACTGTCCCGGGGATCGAGCTCGACTTAACCACTAACTAGATGTTTGTTGAGAAATATAAATGTGTTTGATTGGGAGACGCGACGATACCTTCCATCAAAATGGCACCGTTGCCGGGGACGGTGTTATGTGATTAATTTCTTACTTGTTTGTTGTTGAATCATATAGCTTATATGTTTATGTTTTGATGATGTCAAGGTGCTTTACAATCTATATACTTGTTGCGTATAATCGTTTGTTAAGTATTTTAGAATTAAACTATTACAAGCAACAAGGGAGATTACGACAATTGCATGAAACGTTCAAGCCTTCAATCAAGATCAAACGGTTCAAGATTCATTCAAGAATTATGTGAAGACGAAGCTCGTCTAAAGATTAATCAAGCTTGGATGATGACGTAGCCTGTACTCGAAGATCTCCTTGAAGATTAGAATAGTATAGGTGATTATCTCGTAATGGTATTCAAGAATGAGTTTCTTGAATTGGTAAAGTTATAGCTTTGCAGCTATAACATTACTAGTAAAAGAGCTCAATGTTATAGCTCTCCTACTATAACATTGAAATGCTGAGTTTTTATACACGACTTATAAATGTTTTGAAAATTGTTTTATAACTGTTTAAGGTTCATTTTAAATGTTTTAATAAAAGTATTTGTATTTCAAAGCCCGTTTAGTGAGGAGTCCGGTTTTGTTGTAAACGTTAATTAGTAGTCATGATGGATCAACCTATGAGTTGGACCTTGCTATTAATTAGGGTTTCAACATAGCCTCTCTTTAAACCTAAATTCTAATCATATATTAAGGTTAGGGTTTGCACGATTCACGAGGCTTATGGGCCATGATATCTCGTGTTGCCTAGGGTATATTAGGTAAAGATTTTATTCTATAATAATATCTTTACATATCGTATATATCTTACTTAATATATTTGTTTATGGTAAAAGATATTCTTGTTTTAGGAAATCTTATCATAATCTTAGAATTTATAGTAAAGATAATATTTGGAAAGATTATATTCTATCTCTTAATATTCTTTATTATCTTTTAAGGCTTTTAGGAAAGAGATAATAATAAGATATAATTTGTTTTTATATCTTAATATTTCGGCTATTAGGGTTTGACAAAACCGTGTAGCCTACTTCCTCTTCTCCTATAAATACTTTGCTATTTAAAACATCTAATAGAGAGACCTTAAGCATAAAATTTGATTTCATCTTCGCAAAGCAAAGCCGTGTGTTTTAAAAGGAAACCTGTTTTGTTATTTTGAAAGGTCGTGTGTTTATAAAGCTCGCATACTCGTTCTTCATTTATCGTTATAAGATAATAGTGCTTAGTTGATTTCTTAACTTGTTCATTAACGTGAACCTTTGTTAGAATCATTAGTGCTTTCTTATTAGCGTAAGTTAGTCACTCGAGTATTTAACGGTACTCATTGAGTTACAGCTAGAGTTAGTTGTACGAGTTGGGTTAGTAAATTTGTAATCCATAGAAAGGTACTAAATTTATTAATCGAGAATAGTGGACGTAGGTTTCGACTTGTGAAACTGAACCACTTCAAAAACCGTGTGTCTCTTCGTTCTTTCGTTTGTTTCGCTTATTACGTTTACCTTCATTAGTTGATTAGTTAAAGTTTAATCAATAAACTTTAAATAATCAATTACATTAGCATAATCGAAAAAGTTTTAAATCCTCAATTCACCCCCCCCCCCCCCATCTTGAGTATTTTGGATCAATAGACTCTTCAATTGGTATCAGAGCCTCGTGCTCTTGATTGCCTAACCGCAAAGAGGCTAATCTATCTTGTTTTTCATTTATCTTATCGTTTTATATTCCGCTGCCTATCACGTGATAAATGGATTCCAAATATCTTAAGTGTCCCGTCTTTGATGGGAAGAATTACGGATTGTGGAAAAACATGATGACTCACTATGTGAAAGGACACGATTGGGAGTGCTGGAGGATTATTCAAAACGGAATGACTTCCAATGAGTTTGATCGGTTCTCTTCATGTTCCACAGCCAAGGAGATATGGGATGGGCTCGAATTAGCTTATGAAGGTACTTCCATTGTTAGGAAGCACCGAATTGACTTGCTTATGCAAAAATATGAGCTATTCATTATGGAGCCTAATGAGTCCTTAGATAGCATGTCTGCAAGGTTTTCAAGCATCATAAACAAGCTGAAAAACCTAGGTAGAAAATTCAGCACTGAGGACATTGCAAGAAAGCTTCTTAGGAGCTTTACTAAGAAGTGGCGTGCTAAAGTCACTGCAATGAAGGAATCACGAGATCTTGAAACCCTATCCTATCAAGAACTCATTGGTGCTCTCATGGCCCATGAAATTACTCTTAACAAGGATGACGTTGAACCAAGTCGCAATAAGAGTATGGCCTTAAAGAGTGAAGAAGTCGACTCTGAAATAGAGGATGAAACTGTTCTTTTTGCACGTCGTTTTAAAAATAGGATATTTCGAAACAAACAAATAAAATCATCCTACAACAACAACAACAACAACAAAACGTCCAATAAGAAAGTTACTGATTCAAAGTCATCTTTCGCAAATAGAGGATGCTTTAAGTGTGGAGAATCTGGTCATATGATCAAAGATTGTCCAACATGGGAGAAGATAAAGGACAAGACGAAGCGTGAGAAGACAAAGAGAGAATTCAAACAAGTTATGATGGCATCGTGTTGAGGAGACCTTGACTCAGAAGATGACGAGGAATCTGAAGACGACGAAGTAGCAAATCTTTGTCTCAGCAGTGTTAGTCTTGACCTAATCTCCGACAGTGACGATAAAAGCACAAATTCTCACTCAAACTATTGCTTTCTCGGAGAATCAGACGAAGATGACGATGAAGAGGTAAGTTATCTTGAGCTTAAAAAACGTGTTAAGAAGTTGTCAAAAAGGGCTTTAATTGAATACTTTGAACAATCTCTTGATAAGTGTCATGAACAGGATTTGGAATTGAAAGATCTAAAGGAACAAATTCTCGAAATCGCGGAAGAGAATCATACTCTGAAGGCCAAAGCTAAGAAGTTGAAATCTAAGGTTACAGCTGAGAAAGCAACAACATTAGATTTTGCTATGGCTGAAAAGAAGGAATTAGAGTCCAAAGTTATAGCTAATGAAGCTATAACTTCCGACCTAAAGCTTAACATCAAACACCTTCAAGCCAAAGTTATAGCTAATGAAGCTATAACTTTAGAACTTAGAAAAGCCAGAGAACTTTTGGAAGCTAAGCTCACATCTAATGAAGTAGTGATCTTAGACCAAAAGAAAGAGATAGATTCTCTTTCAAAGCAATTGAAGGAATCTAAGACCGATATGATCAATGTTAAAAAACACCACACCAATGTTGTGTTCATTCTTAAGAAACGATTCCAAGACTTTCGTGATAACTTTAAAAAGGACAATGATGTAGATCACACGAAATGTCAAGAGGAAATTAAAACCTTAAAAGACCTACTTCTACACGCCAGAAAGGTCCATGATAAGTGGGAAGGTAGCACAAAAGTCCTAAACTTCCTAACCGAACAATCTGACAATAATATGAAGATGGGGTTAGGACATGAGTGCTACAGCCGTAGAGATCACTCTAAATGCAAATCAACACCTTCGGATTTTGATTTCAGAAAAAGGAAGTATGCTGATCTTCCTGAATACTTGATTTGCAATTACTGTGGTCATACGGGTCACATCCAAATCAATTGTGTCAAAAAGGTTCATGATTTACGAAAAAATGCCGACCATGCAAAACCTGCTGACACAGTTGACGAGGATAAGGAAACCCCCACTAACGAACCTAACGAAGAAAGGAATAATAAATTTCGTTGGTTCTATGACATGGCTTTTGACTACACCAAGAAACCTAGCACTTCACAAAACCCTTGTCGATCTCAACCTAGTAAACCATTCACAAGGGAAATACTCATGAAAGACCTAGAGAAATTCCTAGACCTAGAGAAAACCCTAACCCTAGAACTCCTCCCAAGCCAAATAAACCAAGGGTTAGAAAAACGGTTATTAGACGAGTCTGGATTCGAAAGGATTTAGTATATAGAGTAACTAATCATAAAGGACCCAACTTAGCTTGGGTACCTAAAAACTGTATCTAATCTTTTCTGCAGGAAGAAGTAGAAGAAAACAATCAGTGGTATCTTGATAGTGGATGCTCAAGACACATGACCGGAGATAAGAATCTGTTTCTTTCATTCAAGCCCTTCAACGGAGGAAAAGTAACGTTCGGGGACAATAAAAAGAGTAAAGTAATCGGAGTTGGCAAAATCGGAATTTCTAAGTCTCACACAATCAGTGATGTTTATCTCGTGGATGGTCTAAACTATAACTTGCTAAGCATATCTCACCTATGCGACAAAGGTAACAAAGTAGTTTTTCATACTGATAGTTGTCGCATTATTATTGAAGGAACTAGCAATGTTATTCTTGAAGGTCATAGGAAAAGAAATGTTTATATGGTAGATTTAAATGTTGTGCCTACTAACTCCTTTTCGTGTATGAAAGTTACACTTGATGATCCTTGTTTATGGCATAAACGGTTTGGTCACATTAGCTCACTAACCTTGAACAAGCTTAAAAAGTGGGACTTGGTTGAAGGGTTACCTAAAATCAAGTTCGACCAAGAAAAGATGTGTGACACGTGTGCAAGGTGCAAACAAGTAAGATCATCGTTTAAACCGAAAAGAGTAGTAAGCACAAATCAAGCCTTGGAATCGGTACACATGGATTTATGTGGACCTATGAAGGTAAGGAGTAGAGGAGGATCCAGGTACGTCTTTGTTCTTGTAGACGACTACTCAAGGTATGTATGGCCTATCTTTCTTCACTCAAAAGATGAAACTTTTGATGAATTTGATTGTCTTATGAAACGTGTTCAAAAGAAATATAAGACTAATCTTGTATCTATTCGTACGAATCATGGCACCGAATTTAACAACCAAACTTTAATATTGTAGAGTTAATGGTGTAGGGCATAACTTTTATGCACCAAGAACTCCTCAACAAAACGGTGTCGTTGAACGTATGAATAGAACTTTAGAAGATATGGCACGTACAATGCTTCTGTGTAGTGGTTTACCTCGTAATTTTTGGGCTGAAGCCATAAGTACTTCTTGCTACATCCATAATCGTGCTCTAATCCGACCTATCCTTAAGAAAACCCCCTACGAACTTCTTAGAGGTCGAAAACCTAATATCTCCCATCTTCGTTGCTTTGAGAGCAAGTGCTCTGTGCATAACAACGGTAAAAACGTTTAAGCAAATTCGACCCTAGAAGTGATGAGGCGATTTTTATAGGATAGTCAGATCATAGCAAGGCTTACAAAGTCTTCAATAAAAAGAACTCTTTGTATTGAAGAAAGTGTCCACGTTATTTTTGATGAAGATAACGTGTTCGATAAGCCTTTACAGGATGAGGAAGAAGACTTGGATGAACCCGACTTTCGTCTTTCAAGAGACGATCCCCCGGAATTGGAATTGGAGGATAACGAAATTGAGGGAATAAGTGATGAACTTATTCGTTCCTCAAAAGATAAAAAGGAGAAAGGCAAAGTTATAGTTGATGATACTATAACATTGACTCAAGACAAGAACTCCCAAACCAATGTTATAGATGATGTTACTATAACATTGAATCCAAATCAAGTCCGAGGTTATAATCGGCTCAAATACAACACCTGGATTGGATTCAGGGGGAACTTCCTCCAATTCCGAACCAAATGAAGTCGGATCAAGCTCAAATAACGATGAAGAACCAAGCACTTCAACAAAGTGGAAATACAAGAATTCACACCCCATGGACAATATTCTTGGTAATATTAAGAAGGGTGTTCAAACAAGATGTTCCTTGAACAATTTCTGCTCTTTCTACTCTTTCCTGTCCATGATCGAACCAAAGAACATCAATGAAGCTCTTGCTAAATTAGATCAGATTATAGCTATGCAAGAAGAGCTACAACAGTTCGAAAGAAACAAGGTTTGGCTTTTAGTTCCTCGACCTAAAGATCGTACAGTCATTGGAACTCGGTGGGTCTTCAGGAACAAATTAGATGATGTCGGAGTCATTGTCAGAAACAAAGCAAGATTGGTGGTCCAAGGGTATAATCAACAAGAAGGAATAGATTATGACGAGACTTTCGCACCTGTTGCTCATCTTGAAGCTATTAGACTTCTAATAGCATTCGCCGCACACAAGGGAATGAAGCTCTTCCAGATGGATGTCAAGACAGCATTCTTGAATGGTTATTTACAAGAGGAAGTCTTCGTTGAACAACCCCCTGGTTTTAAGAACATCAAATTTGAGGATCACGTGTTCAAATTGGATAAAACCCTATACGTATTAAAGCAAGCACCTAGGGCTTGGTATGATCGATTATCTAAGTTTCTACTTGCCAGTGGATACAGTAGAGGATCCATTGACAAAACCCTATTTCTAAAAACTGAGGGTTCTGACCTTTTGGTTGTTCAAATATACGTCGATGATATTATCTTTGGATCAACCAACCGAAGCCTATGCAAATATTTTTCTGAGTTGATGACCTCCGAATTCGAGATGAGTGTGATGGGAGAATTAAAATTCTTCTTAGGGCTGAAAATACAACAAACTGATGAAGGCATTAAAATCCATCAACAGAAATACATCAAGGAGTTGATTCGGAAATTCAGAATGGAAAACTCACATGCTATGCCTACTCCAATGGTCGAGAACAAAAAATTGACATTGGATGAGAACGGTAAATCAGTTGATGAAACTACTTACCGTGAGATGATTGGGTCACTGTTATATTTGACCGCAAGTAGACCCGATATTATGTTTAGCGTATGTGTTTGTGCGAGATATCAATCATCTCCCAAAGAATCGCATATGACGGCCGTAAAACGAATCTTACGTTACTTAATTGGAACGGCCAATCTATATTTATGGTATCCAATGAAGTGCAATTTTGATCTAGTCGGTTATTCTGATGCCGACTACGCAGAATGTTCTCTAGACAGAAAAAGCACGTCGGGTGTCGCCACGTTTGTCGGACCGTGTATCATCATGTGGGGTTCGAAGAAACAAAATTCGGTTGCTCTCTCAACCGCTGAAGCCGAGTATATTGCCGCAGGACTGGTATGTACTCAACTTTTATGGCTTAAGCAACAATTACATGATTATCGTGTTGACGTAGGATGTATTCCTATTTTATGTGATAATACTAGTGCGATAATAATTTCTAAAAATCCCGCACAACATTCACGTACCAAGCATATTGAAATTAGACACCATTTTATACGAGACCATGTTGAAAAGGGGAATATAAAACTTGAATTTTGTAGTATTGAAAAACAATGGGCAGACATTTTGATAAAATCATTAGCTAGAGAACGATTTGAGACTTTACGGTTGGAAATTGGTTTAATCGGTGGTACCTAAGTTTCTATACTTGTTCAATCTTTTTATGACTGATTAGTTAGGTTAAGATTGTATGATCAAAATCGTATATTGCGTTGCATGAATAATTTCGTTTATAGAGATATTTTTATCATAAAATTCAATTTGCTATTTAGAATTTAATTATTATACAAACTTATTCCTTATCACAATAAACAAAGCACGCCATATTTTTTTATCTTTCCAATTTACAAAAATCTTCCAAATAAGCTCTCATATACACGGCTCATGCTTCCTATATAAAATCAATTTCCTAATTCTTATCTTATCACCATAAATTCCTATACCTATCATAATACTAATTCCTAATTAAGACACTTACCATAATTGACCTCCACTTGTTAACCCTAGCCTACACCTATATCTACCCTCCTTGCGTGTTACCCGTCCACCCAACCCCAGTTGCATACTTTTCTTTCTCTCAAATTTTTACCATCATCACAACTCATATTCTTTACACAAACCATCACCATCACCTCCTTTTTCAACAATCACCATCATCATGAATCCAACTCATGCAAAAAAATACCCGATCTTCAACCCGTCACCATCAAAACCGCCCCTTTCATAACCAAACATCACCTGTACCACCACATGATCCTCATTCCATTAATTGTCCTTCACCACAACCAAACCAAAATTCGCCCCTGTTTCGTAGTCGGGACGAGTCGGTGTCCGAAGACAAAAGACGCCGTCTTTTCAAAGGAAAAAATAAGGTGGTTGTCGATAATAGTGAAGTTGTGGAGGAACCCGACGTAATAGTTCGGAATGGTGTTGCTCGTACCTTGCTTAGGGATGTTACCAAAGCCGCGACCAAGGAAGGGTTAAATCGTGTTCGGCTTACTTATGATGAAAGCATCCTAGTTAATCGAGTTTTGAGGTATTCCGTTCATGGTGGTAGGTACTATCCGAAATCTTGGTTGGTTAGTGTTCCCGCTCTTGCTTTCTTTGTTAATTTTCTTGATTTTCAAGGGTGGAGTCACATTAGTCAGTTTTCGGGTCCTTTTTACCCAGTTGAGGTGGTTTAATTCATTGCTAGTGTCTCAATTAAGAAAGGAGTCTTGCATGCGGTTGTTAATGGAGTGGATGTGACGGTCTCTGTTTCGGATTTTTGCTCTGCTTTTTCGGTTCCTGATGAAGGAATTGAATTAAATCCGAGTCTTGATTGGTCTAATGTTGTGAGTGGAAAGGAGTTGTTAGTGAAGAAGTATTTTGAGGAGATGACGGAGGGAGGTAATATCGTGGTTCGTCCTCTCTCGGCAAAAATCAAGTTCCTCTTGAACTTTTTATGGAACACAGTGGTGCCGAGGAGAGGAGGCCGTGATAAGGTGTCGAATTATGAAGTTATAATGGTCTATTCTTGGTTGGAAGGTAAAAAAGTGAATTTGGGTAGTGTCGTGTTGCACCGTATAATTCAAACAAGTCTTACCGTGACAAAAGAGAAGTTGAGCACCACAATCGATTTACCGTATGGGATGTGGGTGTCTCGGTTGTTGGAGATTAAGCGTGTGGTGGGACAAGATAGTTACGGTAATAGTGCGCGGGACTGTATGTGTGACAAGTTGATCAAGCTAATGGGTCTTGTTGTTGATGGACCCGAGTTGCTTCTTGCTAAAGATGTTGAGAAAACCCCGGTAGATTCGGGTTTGGGAGCTATGGAGTCAAAATTGGAGGGGTTTATGAGTGGTTTAAAGGAGAAATTTGAGGAGCATTCGACTAATTTGGCTTTGGTGTTGTCACGGGTTGGATCATCTCGGTCCTTAGACTCGGGTTTGGATGCTACTCGGGTGTACTCTTGGATGGAGGAAGTGGACAAACGGTTAGCGGGTTTTGAGAGGGAGTTGAAGGCAATACGTGGGGAAGTGTTCCCACACGGTGATCGTCTCACTTTCCTTACGAGTCAGGGTGGAGCTTTGGTTATGCACGGGAAAGCCATGGCGGGTGATCAAGCGCTCACGTTGGAGGCCACAAAAGCTCTTTCCTTGAAAGTGCTTAACTTTGAAAGGAGCATTGGTACTCTTTCTCAGCTAGTTCGGAGCTCGTTTGACCGTCTTGGTTCCTTAGAGCATCGTACTAGGCCCGACTACGTCAATCCGTATAAGACCCGTCACATTTGATTTCCTCTCGTCTTACCACATCTAGCCCTTATCTTACTTAGCTTTCTTTTTCCTTTGTGTTGGTGTGTTTAAACATTATCATTCGGCCCATTTTGGCAATGCACTTGTGGTTATGGCCCAAGTGTTTCATTAGACATGTGTTAATTCGGCCCACTTTGGCTTTAACATGTTTAATTCCTAGTTTGTATGATACTTATCTTTTGGATGCTTATAGTCTTGCATGTTATTACTATTTCCTATGACGTTTTATCTCTTGTCTCGTCTTATATTATTCTAGTCATTTTTGATTTGTTCTTAGCTTTTCGATGATGTCAAGAGGGGGAAAGAACTTTTAGTAAGCATCTACCTAAGCTTGCTCCTTGTCAAGACCAATTGTCTCTTAAAGTCCTTAAAGTTTCGGTTTTTGAAGAATTGTTTGGATCTTGCGTTAATCTTTATTATCAAGATAACGGTATTATATTGAGGGGGAACTACTCAATTAGTCACAAATTTTAGGAGGCTTGTCATCATCAAAATAGGGGAATTTGTTGAATCATATAGCTTATAAGTTTATGTTTTGATGATGTCAAGGTGCTTTACAATATATATACTTGTTGCGTATAATCGTTTGTTAAGTATTTTAGAATTAAACTATTACAAGCAACAAGGGAGATTATGACAATTGCATGAAACGTTCAAGCCTTCAATCAATATCAAACGGTTCAAGATTCATTCAAGAATTATGTGAAGACGAAGCCCGTCTAAAGATTAATCAAGCTTGGATGATGACGTAGCCTGTACTCGAAGATGTCCTTGAAGATTAGAATAGTATAGGTGATTATCTCGTAATGGTAATCAAGAATGAGTTTCTTGAATTGGTAAAGTTATAGGTTTGCAGCTATAACATTACTAGTAAAATAGCTCAATGTTATAGCTCTCCTACTATAACATTGAAATGCTAAGTTTTTATACACGACTTATAAATATTTTGAAAATTGTTTTATAACTGTTTAAGGTTCATTTTAAATGTTTTAATAAAAGAATTTGTATTTCAAAGCCCGGTTTAGTGAGGAGTCCGGTTTTGTTGTAAACGTTAATTAGTAGTCATGATGGATCAACCTATGAGTTGGACCTTGCTATTAATTAGGGTTTCAACATAGCCTCTCTTTAAACCTAAATTATAATCATATATTAAGGTTAGGGTTTGCACGATTCACGAGGCTTATGGGCCGTGATATCTCGTGTTGCCTAGGATATATTAGGTAAAGATTTTATTCTATAATAATATCTTTACATATATTATATATCTTACTTAATATATTTGTTTATGGTAAAAGATATTCTTGTTTTAGGAAATCTTATCATAATCTTAGAATTTATAGTAAAGATTATATTTGAAAAGATTATATTCTATCTCTTAATATTATTTATTATCTTTTAAGGCTTTTAGGAAAGAGATAATAATAAGATATAATATGTTTTTATATCTTAATATTTCGGCTATTAGGGTTTGACAAAACCGTGTAGCCTACTTCCTATTCTCCTATAAATACTTTGCTATTTACAACATCTAATAGAGAGACCTTAAGCATAAAATTTGATTTCATCTTTGCAAAGCAAAACCGTGTGTTTTAAAAGGAAAACTGTTTTGTTATTTTGAAAGGTCGTGTGTTTATAAAGCTCGCATACTCGTTCTTCATTTATCGTTATAAGATAATAGTGCTTAGTTTATTTCTTAACTTGTTCATTAAGTGAACCTTTGTTAGAATCATTAGTGCTTTCTTATTAGCGTAAGTTAATTACTCGAGTATTTAACGGTATTCATTGAGTTACAGCTAGAGTTAGTTGTACGAGTTGGGTTAGTAAATTTGTAATCCGTAGAAAGGTACTAAATTTATTAATCGAGAATAGTGGACGTAAGTTTCGACTTGTGAAACTGAACCACTTCAAAAACCGTGTGTCTCTTCGTTCTTTCGTTTGTTTCGCTTATTACGTTTACCTTCATTAGTTGATTAGTTAAAGTTTAATCAATAAACTTTAAATAATCAATTACATTAGCATAATCGAAAAAGTCTTTAAAAAGTTTTAAATCCTCAATTCACCCCCCCCCCCCCCTCTTGAGTATTTTGGATCAATAAACTCTTCATTTGTCTATTTTAGTTGTGGTTTAACCTTGAGGAACTTGTTTCTCAAGGTTCGTTTTTACCGTTTTATTGTAGTTTCCATGTTTGTAGTTGTATCTTTATCTTGGCTATGATGATGACTCAAGACTTGACATATGGAGTATGTGTTGGATCTTTTGAGTATGACTATGGGTATGGGGAGTTTGAGGTGCAAGTCAACACAAACCTACCTTACTACTCATACAATGAAAGTCCTAACTACTACCCCAAATTTTCCCACCAAAATCACCACATCCAATATTCACAACAACCACCCACTCAATACCCACTTCATAATGAATTCCAAATACTACAATACAACCACTTCCACACCCACACACAATAAAAAGATGAACTCATTCAAAATGTGATCCTCTAAATTATAGGAGATCAACAAAACTTCTTCAAACAAATGCTAGAGGAAAGCCAAAATAGGGACAATGTTCTTCAAGGCAGTGTTACCCAAGGTGAGGAGTTGGAGATTCAAATTGCCCAAATAAAGAAACCCAAGTAGCTACTCCCCACCAATTCCTCAACATTGTTCATGAATGCGAATTTGAAATAGTGACCTTTGATATAGAAGATGAGAAGTGGGAAGAGCCAATCCCTATGAGCTCTTGTGAGTATGAAAGTGTTGTATTTGATGAAGAAGACACGAGGTTGAGTAAGCCAAATATTCTTAGCCTTTGTGAGTATGAGGGTGTGTCTTTTGATATGAATATTGAGATGGTGGAGGAAGGATTATTGAGGAAAGATGAAGTCCCCATTTATGATTCCTATAAAGATAGCCATGATGACGAGATCGTGTTTTGCAATAACTTATGGGATAAGGAAGAGGAAGCTCGTGAGATCACTCTACTTGAGGAGCCTATCCTTGAGAAATTTGAGATATCTTATCATGAAGAAGAAGAATGCCCCTTCCCTATTGCCTATGAAGACTATTTTACACCCACCATGGAACCTATGATTGTTGGAGACGATATGGTGGATCTTCTCCAAAAAGTCAAATCGTCATATAAAGGATACTTGGTGGAAAAGCACAAGAACAAACTTGCAAATGAAGTCACTGTTGGAGCTTGTGTCCTCCACAAATTAGCGTGATAACATTTGTAAATCTCTTACAGGTTCACAAGGGTATACTTCGTATTTTAATCAGTTGATTAACGATTACCTAATAACGGTTGGCTTGCTAAAAAGTTTGACGTTATTATCATACAGATGGCGGTGATCAACTGGTCCCTAAAGGTCACACCTATAGGATGTGTTTGAGAGATGTGGTTATAGAAATATAATCACATTGATGCCTTATATGACTAAACAGTTAGTCAATGTGTTGATGAGACAATTATTTAATGAAGATTAAATAATATTAGTTGAGACAATTAATCACAATTCGTAAATTGAATATAATAAGTTATATTTAATTAAATGTATGTAATGTTAGCTTGGACGAATTAATCTGTTAATTCGTAATTAAATGTAATCGGATATATTTAATATCAACAAAATGAATGTGTCATAGTGGTAATAGTGAGGGTACTCAAACCAAGAGGTCATGGGTTCGATCCTCACTAGATGACAATTTACACATTTTATACATTTTTGGAATAACCGAAAATAAGAGAAATAACTCTCTTAATTTCGGTAAATTGGGCCGAAATTATGGAAAAGAAAATCCACCCTATTTCTCCATATACTCGGTTGTTATAAGGGGAGATGAGGGAATTTTCTTAACCGAATTTCTTTTCTCAATTCTTGCCTCCTCTCATCGGAAGAACACAAAAAAAACCTAAAAATTAATCAGTTAATTTTTGGATCGATTCTAGCATAATCAAAGAGCATTTCTCATATCGTCTTGGGTGCAACTGATAGGCGAATATCAACTTTGATATTGTTCTTAGGCCGTTTTTGCTAGGACCGAAGGCTATTTCTTAATCCTTTATGTTTTTGTTTATGCAATTTAATTTTATGACTAGTATTCATCACTTTATTATTCGTTATAATCCTTAAATTAAAGGGATGCATACAGATAAATTCCACAAGTGGTATCAGAGCCAAGGCCACGAATTTTAATTTTGATGATTCTCATAAAATTGTTTGTAAACAATAATTAGGGTTTGCGAAAAAATATAATCGGCTGGAAGTTTTTTGAGCCGTGGAATTTTTTTTTTCCGTTTCCGTTACTGTTCACGGATGAACAGTATTTTTTATTAAAAAAAAAATTTGTTTTTTTTTTCCTTTCGGTTTCTCCTGAAAAACCGATTAAAGTTTTTTGCGGCTGTTTTTGTTTATGCCGATTTGAAAAGCATCCGAGAAAAGAAATTTTTTTTTCTGTTACTGTTCACGTGGTTACTGTTCATAGAGGACAGATTTAAAAAAAAAAATTATCTTGTTTCGATTTTTACAGATAAAACCGTGTACAAAATAAGGAAAGCTGTTTTTTGTTTTTAGTTTAGCCGTGCTGAAATTATAAAAAAAAAAAATTGTTTTTTTTTACTGTTCAGCAGAAGAAAAAAAATGATTTTGTTTTTTTTTTTTTGGCCAATTAGTTATTGTGAAACGGTTCACAATTTAAAGATACCATATTATTTTAAAGCAGTTTAAAATTTTGATGGATTAAATTCATATTACAAGTTTAATATGAATTAAGTTTGAAATTAATGTGATTAATTGAGGAATTGTCACTTAATTTGATAATTAAATAGGTGGTTTGGATAAAATTAATCAACATAATTAAGGAATTGTGTCATGTATGTTTAATTTATTTTTAGTTGATGCATTTTATTTTTGTTGAATGAATCGTTGAATGAATTTATTTACGTATTTTTTTTGCAATCGGTTGTAATTTGTAATACTTAGTGTGGCCTTAGTCAATTATGTTTTCGTAATGAAGGAAACATAATTTTTATGTAATTATGAGATCCCGAATCTCCTTTATTTTTCCTTTAGTTTTGGGTTTTGAAATTAGAATGTAATAAATAGGTTTATTATGTAAATTTATTTATTGTAATTTTCAAAGAAGACTAAAGATGGAGATTGGAGCTCACTCCCGCTACATGGATCAAGATGGAACATCAAGACAAGCTTCTTGGGTCCAAGGATGGATTCCAAACTTGTATTTAATGTTCATTTTGATAGGATAGGCCACACTAGGACTTTTATTGTTTTACGTTTTCATTCATATTGCTTTTCATTCACATGATAGTTTATGCATCATATTCCGCCTAAAACCAAACCACCTACTACTAAAATGCATGAAAATTGACACATATAGATTGTATGTTAGTTTTCATAGATATACAGATGTCACATGTTTATTAAGCCATCATCTTAGTTTAATCATTCACGCATGCTAGATATTAGTTCACTTAGAATGAATTAAAATAAAGTTGATGGGATCTTCCTCTAAAACGGAAATTGAGATTAGTCTTTTTGAGGGCAAACAACTATGAATCCCTTCTTCGTCGGTAGGCATAATATGACCCCTTCTACGTTGGGTAAGTAGTTTGTATTGACTTAGTTTATCTCAACATTATAGTCCGAAGAGTTTCTCGTGATTATGATGGACTAAAGATAGAATTTACAGAAATTTATCGACCAAGAATTCTAACGGTAGAATTAGCTAAAAGGTTAGCTTATCAATTTACAGATAATTGAATCTTGGGATCATTTATATAATTCTTGAGGGAGGTCAATTGTATAAATGTTTTGAGTCTTCGCGTTATGACAGTAGTTCATTAGACTTAAAAATATAAACGATGCACATGCTTATTATTTTTATTCTTCTTCTCGCAGTGTAGAACACGTTTATTTTGATAATACTGTTACAACAAAATGTCTGGAAATAACGCAATCCAAATGCGTAGTGCCACACTTGGACGCGAGTCCTAGCTGAAAACATTCATGGACCAAATGAATCAGTTCACACGTCTGAAAAACGACGGGTCCAACTTTGCGGACTGGGAGGCAGCACTACGGAATGCTGCCATTGCTGACGGTAAGCTCAGGTACTTAACTGAGCCAATACCGGTAAACCCAGGCCCCAATGCAGGAGTCAACGAGTCACTCGCTTATAGTGACTTCGTTATGGAAGCGGGTGCGATAAAGAACGTACTCATCTTTGCAATGGAAACCAATTTGCAGAGACGCTTCATTGCCCAAGGTGCGAACAATATAATCACCACGCTCACTAACGAGTTCTCAGAAGCACCGAGAATCGTTACATATGAGCATACCTGTCGCTTCTTTGATGCGAAACTCCAGAAGGGCCAACCGGTTAGCCCACACATTCTTCACATGATTGAGAATGTCGAGAAACTGGAGGCTCTTGATTGCAAAATAAGTGAGAGCATTGTCATTGACCGAATGCTTCATTCTCTTCATGATGGTTTTGCCTTTTTCAGGGCGAACTACTACATGAATGACTTGAAAAAGAGTCCTCATGAGCTACACTCCCTTCTCGTACAGACCGAGAAGGATATGAAATTGAGTGGGAGCATGAAGCAGGATGTTCTCACGATTTCCAACAAGGGTAAAGGTAAGGGCAAGGCTCATGGCGACCTAGATGTAGGTAAGCCAAAGTTTTAAAAGCCAGGAAACGACAAGAGTGGGCCCGGTAAGACTAGTGGCTCACAGGGCAAGCCAAAGAGCAAGGGCGGTGACATTGAGTGCCACCATTGTCACAAGACTGGACATTGGAGGAGGACTTGTCCCGTCTACCGTGAGGACATCAAAGCAGGCCACGTCGTTCCTGTTGGTATGTCATCTTATAGTCATATGATTGAGATTAACCATGCAAGTTTCGGAACTTGGGTACTTGATACTGGTTGTGGTTCTCATCTGTGTAATCATTTGCAGGGCCTAAAGAACATCAAACCTCTCGAAAAAGGTGATGTGGACCTGCGAGTCGGGAATGGAGCACAAGTTGCTGCTGTCTCGAAGGGAACATATGTAATCCAACTCCCTAGTGGTTTTGAGTTATTTTTAAATAACTGTTACTATGTACCCAGTTTGTCTAAGAACATTATTTCTGTTTCCGTACTTGCTAAAGACGGTTTTGCATTTTCAATAAAGGATAATAGCTGTATTTTCTCTTTCAATGAAATGATTTATGGCAAAGCAGTTTCCATGAATGGAATTTACATCTTGGACCAAACCACGGAAATATTACACGTGAATAATAAGAAAATAAAGGTTGGTGACAAAGATCAAACCTATCTATGGCATTGTCGAATGGGACACATAAATGAGAAACGCGTAAAGAAACTTGTCGATAATGGGACTATTCCCGCATTCGAATTTTCTACATATGGCACGTGTGAATCATGTCTCATTGGCAAAATGACTCGAATTTCCTTCAAAGGTGTTGGAATGCGCGCTAGTGACCTATTAGGACTCATACATACTGATGTTTGTGGACCTATGTCAATTACCACTAGAGATGGCTATAGATATTTTATCACTTTCACGGACGATTTGAGTAGATACGGATATGTCTACTTAATGAAGCATAAAAGTGAGTCCTTTGAGAAATTCAAGGAATACCAGAACAGGGTTGAAAACCAACTGGGTAGAAAGGTTAAAGCACTCCGTTCAGATCGGGGTGGTTAATATCTTTCAAATGAGTTTGATCAACACCTTAAAGACTGTGGAATCGTTTTGCAGTTAACTCCACCTGGAACACCTCAATTAAATGGTGTGTCCGAACGGAGAAATCGAACCTTATCTGATATGGCTCGATCCATGATGAGTCACACGGTAGTGCCTGATTCATTATGGGGTTTTGCTCTTTTGTCAGCTGTTCTTATACTTAACCGAAGTCCGACTAAAGCTGTCGACAAGACTCCATATGAAATGTGGAAGGGAACGGTACCTAACTTGTCCTTTATTCGGGTTTGGGGCTGCGAGGCTTATGTCAAGTAGAGACACGAGGATAAGCTCGGCCCACGATCGGTCAAAACATACTTTATAGGTTATCCAAAAGGAACATTTGGTCATTACTTCTATTCGCCTACCGAACATCGAGTTTTTGTTGCGGCTAGTGCGACGTTCTTAGAGAAAGAATTTCTCGAGAACAAGACGAGTAATAGAACCTTCGAGCTGTCGGAGATTCCAGAACAAACAACCGAGGAATGGATGGAGGAAGTTGTTCCTCCAACTGATGATACGGTTTATATTCCTGAGGAACCTAGGAGGTCGGGTAGAGTCTTTAATCCTCCGGGCAGATACATTGGTATGGTCGAGGACAATGACGTTTTACTCCTTGAGAGTAATGAACCCGCTACCTATAAAGGTGCTATGGCATGTTCCGACTCAAAGCTATGGCTCGAAGCCATGCAATCCGAGATGGACTCCATGTATGAGAATAACGTATGGGATCTAGTTGATTTACCTAATAAGGTAAAACCTCTACAGTGTAAATGGCTTTACAAAATAAAGCATTCTGTAGACGCGCAACCAGATACCTATAAGGCACGACTTGTGGCAAAAGGTTTCACTCAAGTGCACGGATTGCATTATGATAAAAATTTTGCACATGTAGTCATGTTACGTTCCATTCGGATAATCTTAGCGATTGCCGCATTTCATGACTATGAAAGTTGGCAAATGGATGTGAAAACCGCCTTCTTAAACGGTTATTTGGAGGAAGAGTTGTACATGGTGCAACCCGAAGGTTTCATAGATCCCGAACATTCTAAGAAAGTATGCAAGCTTAAGCGCTCCATTTATGGACTTAAGCAAGCTTCTCGGAGTTGGAATCATTGTTTCGACCAGGTGATAAAAGAGTATGGTTCCACTCGATCGGTCGAGTGGGAGCAAGATTGTATTCTTGATATTGTATGTCGATGAAATACTCCTGATTGGGAATGACATTCCTCTCCTATCTTCGGTTAAAGAATGGTTGAAGAACCATTTCTAGATGAAAGATCTGAGTGAGGCACAACGCATTTTGGGAATCGTATCTACCGAGATAGATCACGACGGACGTTATCACTTAGTCAGGAGTCTTATTTGGATAAGATTCTTGAGAAGTTCAGCATGACCAACTCCAAGAAGGGGAACCTTCCAATGACGTCTGGGATGCAGTTGAGCAAGTCTCAGTCACCCACGACGCCTGAAGGGATTGAGCGCATGAGTCGTGTTCCTTATGCATCTGCAATAGGATCGATCATGTATGCCATGATATGCTATGCATTGAGTATGACGAGTAGGTACCAAAAGACTCCAGGTGAAACACACTGGATAGCTGTTAAAAACATCCTCAAGTACCTACGGAGGACTAAGGATTTGGTATTGACTTATGGAGGAGATACTAAGCTATGCGCAACCGGTTACGCAGATGCTAGCTTCCAAACGGATCGAGATGATTAGAAATCTCAGTCTAGATTCGTTCTTACTCTTAATGGTGCTGCGGTCAGCTAGAATAGTTCCAAACAGGAAGTTGTAGCAGATTCTACTATTAAGCCATTGAAGTATGATAAGCATGGAGGGCACGTTATTTCCATGAGAATTAAACGTGTTCTTGAGTTGTAATAGTTGATTATGAATTTGATACATTATCTTTTTCATATACTATTTATAACTTCATCATATTAATATAATATTTTGTTTTTCATGTGGATTGTACTGACATCATTGAACGCCACAAAGTGAACTGAATTACATTATATTTTGTTTTGGTCCGTAATCGCCTACAAGAGCTGATAACTCTGGCTATTATATTGTGCAGTCGATTGATGGTGGGTTCAACGAGCCATAAGTCAAACTGTTGACTGATCGATCACAAATGCGAGATTATAACGATACCTCGTAGGACAAATATTTGTGACAACGTAATGAAGTCCTAAATGTTTAAAACATTCGGTTCCAGGTCGTGGATAGGACATCCATTGTGTTCCTAGAGTCGATTCTTTTGACTATCGACTGTCTCTTGAGGTTAAGGCAGTTTTTGGGTGACTTTGGTTTCTTTCTCACGGTCTGCCGTAACTGGAGGCTAAGTAGATTTTTTCGGGGTTATTTCATACTGTGCTTACATCGGCAGGATTCGAGTTGAGGAAAATATCCAACCTTTATCAGGTATAGTTATTTCTCAGGGCCCCTCGAGGAGTAGCAACTGAAATGCATGACCATGCTCGAATGTTGATTCGTTTATCAGTTAAGTTACTCTCTAGTCGGGGAAATCACTCTTGATAATGATCGCTTGTAAAATACGACCTTTGTGAATACGGATTTGCAAATTGTTTTACATTGAGTGGGAGAAATTTTAGGATATGAGAATCGGTTATTGCACATACACTTGTGAGGACAAGTGGGAGTTTGTTGGAGCTTGTGTCCTCCACAAATTAGTGTGATAACATTTGTAAATCTCTTACAGGTTCACAAGGGTATACTTCGTATTTTAATCAGTTGATTAATGTTTACCTAATAACGATTGGCTTGCTAGAAAGTTTGACGTTATTATCATACAGATGGCGGTGATCAACTGGTCCCTAAAGGTCACACCTATAGGATGTGTTTGAGAGATGTGGTTATAGAAATATAATCACATTGATGCCTTATATGACTAAACAGTTAGTCAATGTGTTGATGAGACAATTATTTAATGAAGATTAAATAATATTAGTTGAGACGAATTAACTGTCAATTCGTAAATTGAATATAATAAGTTATATTTAATTAAATGTATGTAATGTTAGCTTGGACGAATTAATCTGTTAATTCGTAATTAAATGTGATCGGTTATATTTAATATCAACAAGATGAATGGGTCATAGTGGTAATAGTGAGGGTACTCAAACCAAGAGGTCATGGGTTCGATCCTCACTAGATGACAATTTACGCATTTTATATATTTTTGGAATAACCGAAAATAAGAGAAATAACTCTCTTAATTTCGGTAAATTGGGCCAAAATTATGGAAAAGAAAATCCACCTATTTCTCCATATACTCGGTTGTTATAAGGGGAGATGAGGGAATTTTCTTAACCGAATTTCTTTTCCCAATTCTTGCCTCCTCTCATCGGAAGAACACAAAAAAAACCTAAAAATTAATCAGTTAATTTTTGGATCGATTCTAGGATAATCAAAGAGCATTTCTCATATCGTCTTGGGTGCAACTGATAGGCGAATATCAACTTTGATATTGTTCTTAGGCCGTTTTTGCTAGGACCGAGGGTTATTTCTTATTCCTTTATGTTTTTGTTTATGCAATTTAATTTTATGACTAGTATTCATCACTTTATGATTCGTTATAATCCTTAAATTAAAGGGATGCATACAGATAAATCCCACAGTCACTTGTGGAAATTTGGCATCCACAATTTCAACTTCTAAAGAACCCAATCATCAATGTTGTGAGAATCCTCCTTCTACTTTGGAAGGATTGAGTAACCAAAATGATATCATCATCACCAAAATTGAAGGAGAAGATGGTAAATGGAAATCTCCAGACGAAAATAAGCCATACTTCATTCCTCATATTGACAAGAATCGTGGGCTTGTTGGTTTGAAGCATTGCAAATACTCAAGTGCCAAGAGAAAGGTGAAAAAGAAAATGAATGACAAATCTCCTTGACCAAGCTTTATTTTGAAGTTAAGCAAACCATACTTATGCTTATTTGGGGCTTGTTCACAAGCTTTTGATCTCCTTCTAAGAGCCTTGAGCTCTATGGACTCCTTCCCATAATCTTTGCATTGTATTATATTGTATATAATTTCGCATTTCTTACATTTCCTTACATGAGAGTAGAGAGAAAGGGTTTCTTACCCATTTATTGAGCATATTTTCAGAAAAAGATAAGAAGGAATCACAAAAGGGTGCAAGGGAAACAAATTCAAAAAGGAAAGAACAAGGGATTAAGAAAGACAGGACAAAACGCTCATCCTGAGGGTAGGATGCTCGTCCAGAGCCTTGTCCTGAGCATTAATCAGCGCTGACTAAGAAGACGCGCGGATTCCACAAGAGACGCTCGTTTCAGATGAGAAGACGCTCGTATCGCTCCTGGGACGCTCGTCCTAAGCATGGCTTTGGAAATAATTTTTCACTAGATAAGAATCCGCTCGGATTCAGGAGAAGACGCTCGTCTCAAACAAGATACGCTCGTCCCCAGCCGGTCTCAAAAGTTCCAAGATCCCTGACTAAGAATCCGCTCATCCTCTGAGCAAGACGCTCGGATTCCTCAGCAAAGACGCTCGTCTTCCATGTGGGACGCTCGGATCGGCCCCTATTTTTGGTGAAACCTCGTGGAATCCGCCCGAGCCCAGCCCTAACCCGCTCGACTTCCACCCCTTTTCCTTTATAAACACCCCCACCATCCCTCATTTTCCTTACCTTATCTACTCAAAATCTCACAACATCATCTCTCAAAAATCAATCCCCATCATAAAAATCAACCCAAAACCCTAACTTTCATCCAAAAATGATGAACCTAAAGGGAAAAGGCAAGAAATCATCCGAGTCCGCACCTAAGAAGC